>NW_010229229.1:0-28279 GCF_000690775.1 Eurypyga helias
GGTGCCCCTCGCACAGCTCCTGCCGGGGCACGGCCAGGCCAGGCCATGCTGGCTCTTCTGCGGGCCACATGTGCTGCCGTTAGTTAGTGGGGCTCGTGCTGCTAAAGGTGAGAAAAAGGATTGCAGTGTGACCATGTACTGTTTCTGGGAGTATTCTATAGATTGCCAGTGGGCTTTTTTTTTTTTAAACACAGTGATGCTGCAATGATCCAGTGCTGCTGTTCAAGACCGAGTGTACAGAAAACCCAAATATAGCTATTATGATTAACTTCTGAATGTGACACTGTAACTAACAGGGAAATTTCACTAATTATTCTACCTATATGTCTGTTCTTTAAAAAAAAAAAGCCCCAACCACATCTCTTTTGTTTACAATATATGAGGTTTTTTGACACTGTATCCACCACTCTAATTTTTTGCCAGTGTAAGTGAAAAAAGATGTTATGGTGGTTCCTGCCTTCACATATAATAGCTCAGAGATTTTAATCAATGAAAATTTCCAAGAGTCTTTCATATACGTACAAATAATTTTTTTTTTTGGGGAGTTTTTTCCAGTGCATAATTTTGCATTACTTTTTTTAAAACACTAGAGAAGAGCAAGGAGATATTTTCTGGGCTGCTGTTAGTAATATAATTCTGTGGGGAGTGAAGGAAGAGGCTGCAGAAAGAAAGCATGATGTAATATGTATGTTGTGCCATGTTTGGGTTAGTGGAAGGAGGAGAGGGTTTTGATGCTTTTTAATACAGTGAGCATCTCACAGGTGACTTCTGAAAATATGATCAGGCTGTTTTACCACGTAAAACATGAAGTATAGGGTTGTTTGACTAAGCTGCTCAGGGTTTATCTGCGACATCATGCAAGTATGAAGTGGGATAAATCCTGAAAAATGACTGTAGTTCATATGGAACCATACAGACTTAAGGAAGAGCCTTGGGTGCTGTGTGACTCCGTTAGGCTGTGCTCAGCCTATAGGCGTGACTGGGGGATAAAGGTGGAGGAAAAGCGATGGAATCTTACTGGTGTGGTGTTCTGGGCAGTGGGGCCCTGGGCATGTGTTTTATGCTCTTGTGGCTCAGAAGGCTGAAATGAACTTTCAAGTGCTCTTGTGGACTCAGACAGAATATAGTGGACTTCACTTCTATACAGTGAAGATACACGCTATGGTTTAGCCACAAATCTTCAGGCTTAACCAAACATAGCTGTCAGGTTTATTAAAAGTTCCTTTAAAGCCTGTAAACTTGCTCTTTCAATGCAAAGGGAAGCTCTGACCAAACCAGGGTGTGGCTAAAACTGGCAGGCAGAATCTGTGTCAATAATACACACTGGAATTTAGCACCAAACTTCCAACACATGATAGTTTGGTAGAATTAGGGAGAGATTTGGAAAAATTCTGAAGGCTTGGTGTGGAGGGAAGGGTGCAAAGTGAAAGGCTCACCCCATCTCTAGGAAGTGGACACAGCCATGCCTTGCAAAGCTCTGGTGTGCACGCGGCCTGAATACAGCAGCTGTGCCTTCGTCTGAATCCCAGTCTCCATCCTGATCTCTTTCAGGCTTAGGTGTGGTGAGGTGTTACGGTGATCAGTGGTACTGCTTGATGAAAGTGAAATTTTATTTTTCTTAAAGTTCTTTATTAGGTGTCGGTTTTGTTCTTCTGGGGCTTTGCGAATGCATAGGTTGTCTTTAGCAGTTAAATCTCTTCTCCCTGACAGTGCATGATCTGCTTGTAATAGTCATGTTTTTCTATATGATAACCCAAAATTTCTGCAGTTGCTTTGCAATCCAGTGTGGTCAAAACTGTGTGATGGAACTGGCTTGTGAAGTGTTATCAGTAAAATGACAGTACCTGACTCTTTTTTCATTAGATAGCATAACTGTCAGTGCTGTCACTAAGAGCTTGAAAAAACAGCTAGAGCTGAAGCTTAGCTGAACTGAAACAGATATTAGGAATCATTTGGCTATGAAGTAGATTTCCAGCTTCCATGGTGGGAGTTCAGGCTATTATGATCAATAGACCTGATCTCTAAGTTCATGCCTAGCTTTGTTTTGCCCTATGGATAGAATGAGTCTAAGCCATCTTAGGCTTGGACCTCTCTGGGAAAAATGTATTCCTACATTGCAGGTTCACCAAGTTGGTTGCACAGACAAGAGAGGAATACCTGGACTTCTTGCCAGTGAACTTAATCCCTGGATCGACTGTTGTTTGCTTTAAGGAAAGCAGTAAAGGTCATCGATTTTGACATCCTAGAAGTCATGTCTGATCGTGATGGGAGATGCAGTTTTACACATTAGATATGCCTGTCACTTAGACTTGTCCAGCTGACTGGTCCAACTTCTCATGTTTTAACTCAGCTTGTGTCTAAACTCTGCAGGCAAAGCCTGCCAGAGCTGGCTAGCTTGTGCAAGGCACTTGGGCGGAGAACACGCATCTCTCCGATTCACTCCTCCCCAGCAGACCAGCACCGCCACATCTGTTACCTTTGGTGCTTGGTTGTCAGTGTACGCTTTTTGTCATCAGCAGAGCAGTTCTTTTGCGTTGTCTTACTTAATGCTCATTTGGCTGACATACAGTTTTGATTTTTGGGAACTGAAAATAAGCCTTTAGGCCGTTAGCAGATATTTTTACAAACAGAAGAAAAGACAGACATCATTTTTAGCTGAGAGGGATTGCAGTGTAGCTGTAGAGGAGAATACTAGAGGAACATGATTTCACAAATGTATTGCACAACAATACACTAATTCTTTGTATGTCTCCAGAGGCCTCAGCCCAAAGGTAGCTGAAATTCTATACTATAATTGCATTCTTTCAAAATTGCAGCTATAAGAGACCATAGTTGTTTCCAGAGAAATGTTAAAAATGGGATGTGCATTTTTCTGTACATACGTTGCATATGTTAGCATTCAGTCATAGATTACTTCATTAACCTTTGCTCTTCAGAAGCCTTGGAAAGGAAAAATATTTGAAAGAAAACTAGATGGGGGGAGCAAGCTGAAGGGATTTAATGAATGGTTAAAATCTGTCAAGTTAGATCCCCCTGCTTGACCAAACATCTCCTGCTCCGTCTCCACAAAGAAACAAATAGTCTTGCAGGTGCTGCAGAAGCAGAGGTTGTTCCAGTCCTTATTCCTCATGTTTCTTTTCTTGTATTTTATAGTGCTCTTGAATTATTTGCTTATTCAGATTTTTTTTCTTGATCTTGAATGAAAGCTATATTAACAACTAAAAATAAACCCAAGCCAAAAACCCAGATGAAATGTACTGTATTTTTTTAATCCATTGTTGTGTTTAAAGACAGTGGAACACTGAGTAACTGAGTGGCTTGAGCCTGACATGCCTTTAGCATCGATAGCTCATCAATACACCTAGTTTTGATTTAGCTGTAGCTGGGGTTTTTTAATTTTTATTTATTTTTATTACACATTTTGGTGTCCACCGAGTGACAGTAATATACAGAATGCAGCTAAATTCACTCTATATTCTGTATTCAATTTCAAAAGTGACTTCTCATGGCCAGGTTATAAGCCTTTGAAATATGGGATCATAATGGAAACGCTGACAGTATCTTAACAGTGTCTGCAGTAGTGGGTGTTTCTCTAATGTAAACAAATGGTGTTATTGGGCTCTTTTTTTCCACTCTCCCTGCTTTATTCCAAATATGGCTTTATCATTCATTAGCTGTGAAACATCATCTTTTTTGTTTAACCTGTGACAGTTTTTTGTTTATTTTTTTTCCCCTTTTGAACCTGGAGTGAAGCAGGACAGACAGGTACGTTGTACCTGTTCCATCTTTTTGTAGCTTATCCAGAAGACTTCACTGCTGTCTGATGCTGTTGTGTGCTTAGGTTCAGTAAGTGTGTAAATAAACACTTTCAGTCTGAGCCTTGAAGTAGACAACCTGTAAAGAAAGTGTCATGACAGTGTAATTAAAAGGATGGTCATTTTAAGATGCTCCCTATCTAGTATGTTGTATTGACAGAAATGAAACCTTTTTCCATAAAACACTGGCACTAAAAACCTGTAACTCATTTGAGTGATACCCAGGGAAACACTCACCTGTTGCATTCATTTTGAACCCTCTCTATAAAGCCTGTATTCTGGGCAGCAGTTGCACGGGGAGCAGAAGGCAGAAGAGGCACATCCTCTTCCATTTGGGTCATCATGTTAGGGCTGCCCATACGCTTTTCCTGGAAAGGAGCTGCTACAAAGGAGTGAGAGGACAGAAGTGAGGCAGGAGTGATGATCTGCAGACAGTCAAGGGTGGATCCTGGGCCTTCCCCTTTGTGCTTTCTCCTGACCGTGTAAGTACCCTCAGGAGTAGAAGCCGCCCTTCCTAGCTGCAGGATGTTGCTTAGCTTCCTTCACATACTGTTTTAATTGAAGTGTGTCTGGGCATTCATGTGTGTTAAGTAGTATTTTCTCTTAGAAAGCCTACCGCACACTATTATTAACTGTCAGGAGTTGTGGATTCCTCTTCTTCAGCTATTTCCTTTAGCTAAAAATGCAGAATTGTGCTGCCCTGAAGGGTTATTTAGCAAGAGGTTTAATGAAATAATAGAAACATTGCACTCTAGTGATTTCCCCCATGCAGGGAAATGTCACAGCCCATTGGTCTTTCCCAGGAACATTACATGAAATTACACCTATTTTCATTACTCTGCTCAACTACAATATTGTTAAGTAAATATTTGCACAAAAATGTGGCCATCCTAAGGTGTGAGCTGTCCCGCAAGGTAAATAATTAAAGCAAGGGCTTTTGCTGGTAGCAGAAACCAGTGCTTGATACAGGTTTGATCATTTCACATGTCTCTCTGGTAATCCATAACTGTCTTCTGCAATTATTTTCATCGTCCAGCCAAGCAAAGATAAAAGGTAGAACATGCCTCTTTTGCCTACTCCCAGGGAAACTCCATTATCCTTCAAGGATCACGTGGCTGTGAAAAAGCCAATGTGAGTGGGAAGAGGCAGCCCACAAGGACGAGCTCAGTATGAGCAGAAAATGAAGTTGTTACCAGACAGCAAACTGCAGCCCTCGGTTCTTATGAATATTTGAATGAGTAACTAAAAACAGCTCGGTGGACTCTAAGCAACTGTGACAGCTGAAACTGCCTGGGAAACTAGCAGTCTACAAGGACCACGATGAAAAGATCAGCAGTCACATTTCCACCTACACCACCATAAGTATACTGTAAAACATGAGCAGCTTCATAGTCCCCCAGTATTGTTGAGAAAAAAATTCTCTTCTCCCCCTATGAATTTTCATAAGCAAGGTACCTACAGAATCTGTCAAAAAATGTAGAATTCATTAAGATACAATGATTTCTAACAATCTACTCAAAGCAAGAGAATAACCACATTTTGTAGACATTGAAATATTGATGTTGCTGTTGCTTATACTCATAGAAAATTGGCCCTAGTGAATCTTTCATGAATATCTTTCAGCTAGTTCCACGTGGAAAGAAAAATGATGAGAACAGTTTCTGTGAAGCTAAAATCTTCTGAATAATCTGAAGAAAGAGGGTGAGGGCAAGAAGCGTAATAAGCAAACTAACGAAGGACTGGCCTTTATTTTGTAGCAATCAGAAAGATGTACAGGAGTTCTGAGAAGAACAAAGCACCTATATCTCTTTAAAAAAGGAAAAGTCTGTTACACTGAAGGGCAGTTTTCTGACACTGATTTTTTTTTTTCATTTATGTTTTAAAGCTGTGTTTAAAGATGTATTTGCTATGACCTTCGTGATCATATAGATGACAGTCAATGCGTCCTCTGCTATGAAACTACCCAGCAGTATTTAATAACATGAGCATTCCTCGCTCAGTTGTTTTCACTGGGACTGCTTACACAAGGGAAGGTTGCAGAATCAGTCTGGTATGGCGTTCAAGATGTTGGCTTTACAGTACAGCTGTGAGAGTGACATCTTCCTCACATTTCTGATTACTATTTCAGGTTTACTCTATAAATCTGACTTGAGAACCAGATGAATTGTTCAGACAAAATGTAACTGGCTTGCCGTAAATGAATAACAAGGAAAGAAGTATGCTCTTAAAATAGTAAGATGAAGAACCTTTTTAACAGGAACTGCACTTAGATTTGTCAAATGGCACTTCATGCTGGCACTTGTGCCATTTGGTAGCGGTGACATTGGTTTCAGCGTAACATCTGCAGTGCTGCAATAGTGTACTTTGAAAAATTGTGGAGTTCCCACCAAAGCAGATCTGTCTAACCTATTCTTAAACGCTCATCAAGAATGATGGTGGAATAATTGATCCTGTAATAATAAAACATGGAGATTGACTGGCAGACCTCTTGAACTGCTGCCCAGACCTCTTTTCCATGAGCTCAGGAATTAGCGAGCCACAGTTGAGTCATGTTTCTTAAGGGAGCGATGGCAGAGCAAATGGGACGGCTTAGGTCTGATTCTACCTATTCTGTCAATACCGTCAAGTAAACATTAATGTTTCCCAGAAAATGTGGAATAAATCAAAATTCAGGCTACAAGAGTTTGCTACAGAACTGGATTAAAAATTCTGTGCACATTTCTCTTTCAAATTTTGCATCTGTTATAATTTTTTTGCTTGTTCATTTGATCTTTTTATTTTGATTACATCACAAAAATTTTACCTGGTTGTGATTAACTGGTGGTATTTAGTTTGCATTTTGGCATAGTTACTTAATTTTCTTCTATATTGCATACAGAAGGTCTTGCAACTTGTTCACATTTTTCCTGTGCCTTATGTTTTTAGTAATATTTTGTTCCTGCGAGTTTGAGGAAAGATGTTGTGGGCAAGAGATTAGATTTTGCAAGGAAGAAGACGAAGGGGGGGGGGGGGGGGGGGGAAGGCAGGAAGAAGAAAAGGGATCTCTCAAACTATATCGTTTGGGTCCATAGAAGTGTGACGCGTATCTCCCAAGGATGTTCCCTGCCCTCTGCTTCCCACCACAGCCAGGAAGTCTGAGTGAGCAGTGTGGGTCTGCTAGCCACTAGCCAAGGCTACTGTGCTTCCACTTCCTTACATTCCTCTGCCTTGTTGCTGACTACTAACTTGTTGGAGAGCCCCGTTCTCTGGAGGCAGGATCAATGGGGTCCAGTCAGCTCTGACTCTAAGTTTAAATGTGTACCATGGTGTAGGGGTAGGTGCAGCAAAAAGCCGCACCATCTGGTGTGGGTGGGGAGGAAGACACTGCCGTTGGGAGCTGTGTGACTGAGCCTTGGCCCTTGGTGGACGTGGGAGCTCGAGGAACTGAAATGCTCTGTGGCTCTGTGCTGGCACATACACATTGCAGTAGCTGAGGCCAAATCTTACAGCAGGATCATCTTCTGTTCAAAGAGATACACTTTGTCTTGCTTCCTCTTTTTACTCCTATTTGGATCTTTTTCATGGCTTAGCATGATGAAGAGTTATGGTTCAGATAGTGGTGTGTCACTGGTAAAGGGGCTTGCTTGTCTGACTGCTACTGAATGTTCTCAAGTTCTCTAGTTCTTCTTTCTACTCTCTCCATCTCTGATTTTAGTGTGAGAAATAAATGAGTAAACGTGGATGTGGCATAAGTTCTGCCCTGCAGTTAGCAGCCGTTAAGCCTCTAGAAACAGAGCCAATAAAAAATGATGACTGATGATTCCCAGTTTATTTCTGTCTGTAAAGCAATAATTTTCATCAGAAAATGACATGGTTATTTTCTTTTTAGGTTTCCTAAACAGGGATTAAAAAAATACCCAACACCTATTTCTCGTTCGATGTGCATTTTGCTTAATGCAAATGCAACTCCTCTGAAAGCAGAATGATTTGTAGCATTGCCGTTCTGTCTGGGTCTGTACGCAGCCCACCTGGCCATCAATCTGCTCTTCTCCAGAAACACTGTGTGAAGATGAATGGCCAAATCCGGTGGCTTGGATGGTCTGCACAACAAAACTTTCTGCAGCTTTCTTTGCCCTTCTCCAAACCTGGAAAAACCAAGTTCTGTAAATAAAGCCCCAACAAACCACACAAAAAAATCCCCAAAACCAAACATTTTAAAGACTGCCAGACATTGCTGTTGCACCTTTATGTAGAGATTCTTCATTCCATTAAAAGCTGGGGATTGTTCAGTTAATCAGCTCTGGACCATTTCTTTTATCAGTACTTACGGCGCTGCCTGCACCCCAAAAGAGACTATTTTCTAAGTTCACATCCACTGTATCAGCTCTGAGCCAGGTTACAAAACTCTTTAAAGAATTAGGGAAGATATATGTATTCCTGGGTTTTATCTACTCACCTATCTTTCAGCATCTCCAACACTCAACCTAAACGTAGCAGGTACAGCTAGGAAACACCAACCAAGGCTTGACCCATTTGCCTCTGTGAGAGGAGGAGTTGTGGAGTGAGAGCGTGTTGTGATGTGCAGTGAGGGTGAGCCCTACAGGAGACCCACGGGGTACCAAACGCTTTCTTGCCTCCTTGCTAAGACACATAAAAGGAGTCTTTCCCTCAGCATTGCTCAGCCTGGGTGAAACATCACTGGACCCAAAGCTTTCCTGAATTTCGTGTAAGGCAGAAGTGCACTAAGTACACAGCCAAATGTCTGCCACAAATAAAGTATTTGAAACAATCTGTTTTGTTGTTGTTTTGTTTCCTAGCATTTTGGGCAGCAAAAGAAGTTCGACTTTAATCTTGGTGCTCTCCCGCTCTCACCTCTCCGTTACTGATACTCAGTTTCCCACTGGAAGGTTAGAGGCAACGTTGATCAGAGGCTCTGCCTTCACAAGTTGTAGTGGCAGCAACAAATTGGTCCTTAAAAATAGCCTCTTGTTCTGTTTATTTTTTTTTTCCTGGGAAAAGAACTCTCTGCTTTATTTTTTCCTTCCCCAGTAAATGAATGCACCAACTGTAACTAGTCGTTATGCACGCAGACATCTGAACATGCACCTAGCAAGAGGCTTGCTTCCACGGGCGACTTTCAATTAACCATAAAGGAAAGTGCCGCTCCTGAGATCTTGGTGTCTTCCCTTAGCATTCTGCTTGAGAAGGGTCTGTTTGGGTGCGCATTAGTGACCTCTTCACCTACAAAGAAAAAGGATAAGGATTTGTATCGTGCTCTCCACTGGAGGAACATTTCAGCATTTATCAGTGACTCTGGAAGTCATTTCCTTGGAAATTTTCTTGGCTTTGTACACAAAAAACCAAGACCTGAGTTGTTTCAGTGCTACTCTTTTTTTTTTTTTTTTCTTCTCTTTTCCCCCCCCATAGGGGACAATAGCCTGTTTCCTTGTGTTATCCTCTTATTAAATTCTGGAAGATACTTTTTTTTAGAGCCAGTGATTGGAAGCTTTTCTTCTCTTTCCATGGTCCTTCACATACAGCGGGGACTTCTGTTTTTATGATTCAGTCATATACTCGTCAGTTTACAATAACTGATTATTCTTCGAGTACATAAAAGATTGAGAGGGGAGAGTTCCTACTTTCTTGCTTTTAATTTCTATTTGAAGTAGTCTCTTTTAAAAGACAAAAATAAAATGGTCTCTTTGAATGACTGGGAAAATGAAATTAGTTACTTCTGTGGAAGTCAGTCACTCAAGGCTCGTGTCTGAAGCGGTGTGATTCTAATTAAATGAGATGATGTATCAAGATGCTTGTATTGTAAGTCTAAACAACTTGCTTTCTAGATAATTTTAATTTTTTAGGGTTTTCAAACAAAATAGTGAAAAAAGGATAATTTTTTACCTTGTTTATATCTATAAGGAAATTCTGTTAAATAAAGGCCTTTTTCTCTGCATTTTTTAAGGCCCTGTTCAGAGTTCCCTGAGTTGTAATTACAACAGTCTTTGTAGAAATTAAAAATAAACTGTGCACCATATAAAAAACCAAACACAATCCTATGGAAAGCTCAGATAGGATTAAAATTCTCAAGGAAAGTTTGGATCTATACTCTCTTCTGAGGATACAAAGGAGTCTGATTTGTCCATTTGAAAAGGAAATTAGGTCATAGTCTTGAATGACAGCTTTCTGGAATACTGAAAATATCATATTCTTTATTATTTGGAATGTGAATGTGTGGCATTTAGGGTACTCATCTTTTTCTTCTCCGTTGGAATTACTGCATGACAGTGCTACTAAAGACATTTGGGAGGGGAAATTATTCCATGAGAAGTTGTGCAGCAGTAGAAAGTGAATAACCTGAGGCAAAACAAGAAAGAAATCGGAACAAGTTCAGGTCGGGGATTATTACTTTGGGAATTAACAGCCGAGAGCAAGGCAGTAGTAAGGTGAAAGCAGGCTAAATACTTCAGAGCTGCAGTCAGGCCATCCAAAAAGACTTGTAGAAACATGGCAGTCCTGGCATGTTAATCAGGTTTTTGCCAGGAGTGATGGAAGTGCTCATATAGGAAGGGGAAAGAAATTTATATTTTATACTGTGTGTGCAAAAAAAATGAAGCTGGTGTAACAATTGGCTCAACGACTGATCCAGTTAAACTGGCGTGGATCCCTAACGTCAGTGCATTTTAATACCTCATCTTGTTCAGGGAAACAAATCCACACTTCTTTCAATCCTGCTTAGGTGCATCTGTGTTTACACAAGTTAACTGGTTTGACTCCTAAATTCATGGGCTAAATGGATGCAATTCTACTGGTAGAGCCATGTACTAAAGACAACATGTTGACAATTTCAGCTCCAGAACATAACCCCGATGGTTTAAACTTCTGTTTTACGTGTTACTTGAGTGTTTTGATGTGCACTCGTTGGGCTTTTGGGATCGTGATGTTGCACGGTGTTTCAGGGTGCCTGCTCTCTGCCCTGAGGAGATCTAGGCCAAGTGCTTGGCTGGCTCATGTTTAAGGTCCGAACAGACCTACCATCAGCTGCTGAGGTAGCAGCAGGTGCCAGGCGCTGTGCTGGAGCCTTCTCTAGCAGCGGAACCGCGGCAGGATTGCACATTCCTGCGGCTGCCTCCGCTCCAGGCGTCCTTCGCGTGGTGTGGCAGAGGCTGCTTTGCGCCTGGTATGCTGCGTTTCTCTTTCTCCTCTCTCAGAGCTGCGGGAAGCTAAGGTCAGGTGGCCTTCCTTATCGCTCTTTGTGTCAGGAGGTGAAGATACAGTTGTAAATTGTGTAGTTGACAGATGTGCTTTCCAGTGGTGGGTGCCTGTAGAGGCATAGAATCATAGAATGGTTTGGGTTGGAAGGGACCTTAAAGATCATCTAGTTCCACCCCCCCTGCCATGGGCAGGGACACCTTCCACTAGACCAGGTTGCTCCAAGCCTCATCCAGCCTGGCCTTGAACCCTTCCAGGGATGGGGCATCCACAGCTTCTCTGGGCAACCTGTTCCAGTGCCTCCCCCCCCTCTCTGTGAAGAATTTCTTCCTGATATCTAATCTAAACCTCCCTGCTTTCAATTTAAACCCGTTACCCCTTGTTCTGTCACTACAGGCCCTTGTAAAAAGTCCTCTCCCAGTACCCTTGTAGGCCCCCTTCAGGTACTGAAAAGCTGCAATGAGGTCTCCTCGGAGCCTCCTCTTCTCCAGGCTGAACAAGCCCAATTCCCTCAGCCTTTCGTCATAGCAGAGGTGCTCCAGCCCTCTGAGCATCTTCGTGGCCTCCTCTGGACTCTCTCCAAGTGGTCAATATCCTTCTGATATTGAGGGCTCCACAGCTGGATGCAGCACTCCAGCATCCAGCTGTTGCCCCTGTTTTAGCCGCATGGTGGATTAGGAATTAAGCACAAAACGTTGCCTTACCTTTTACTGTTTCCTAGTTGAAAGTGGATGTCTTCAAAAGAAGGCATGTAACTAGTGCCTTGATATTAAATACCAGAGACCTTCAGGTGCCAAGGTTTAGGAGGCTCAGAAATATAAGTTACTTGGAATCTGGACTGCGAACAGTTCACGCCAGATGTAATGTCGTCAGCTCTGCACACTGGAACTTCATGCTGGGAGCAGTAACACAAGCAACAGCAGATACTTGCATCTGCTGTGTAAAGGGCATGGTTGCGGTCAGGGAAGCAAAAGGGAGAAATTCAGTCTGTGCCCATCTGCAAGGACTGTCATTCTTGATCAAAGGGCTGAATTTTCTCCCTTCAAAGACTTTCTTGTGTCATAGATGGGCATGCTTTCTTTTATGTAAAGGGAGAAGTCACACCAAAACAGGATGTCCTGGTTTATGCAATAATAAAAAAGGGAAAAAAAGTCAGGCAAGCTAGCTTATGACTGAAGAGTGATCTGCTACTCTGCATACACAATTCACTATTACTTATCCAGTGTTTGAACCTAACCTTCAGTGTCTTCCTTTTAAGTGTGGATTTCCGGAGTGTGACTGTAGATCTGCTATTTATTGTATTTTTACTCCTTCAACTCTTGTACCACGTGAATACAAACTGCAGCTTTCAAAATTGTTCCCGTTTTATCACGTACTGTTCATTGATTTATTTCGTACTAAGATTGCAGATCAGATGTTCTGTCTTTCTGAACGTCAGTTTTCCATTGGAGGAATGATGAAAGTGAGCAAATGACATGAGATTTCATTCAGAGGATTCTCACAGTGGCTTGCCTTTCAGCAGCACTGCTGAGTACCTGCTGAAGCAGTTGCTATGCTTTGTACGTGTAATGGGAAGCCATCTAGCAGCTTGTTACAAGATGTTTGTTTGCATTCTACCCTAAGCAGCTGTAAATAAACAGCTTGCAACAAGACCATGTTTTTGTCTTTAATTCAGGAAGGAAAAGAAGGAGGGATTCAAGCTGTTTTCTTCAGGCTGCCTTTATGGTACAATCTGCCTTAAGTGTTGTACTGCTGCATGTGCCCAGGAACAGCCCAGAGCCACGCTCCTTGTCTCCTGTCTGGTTCCTTGCAACTCCATTTCCCTCTAGAAACCCCAAAGAACTCCTTGCCTTGTTCTTGGCAGGAGTAAGACACTTCACTCCTTTAGTTTCTGGGGTCAAGATTCTCTTTTATGTGACCTGAATAGATATTAAGGGAGAAGATGTCCTCAAGGCTCCCCGGTTGCCAGGTCGCTGCCATGCGTGCCTGCTTGCAGGGTTCTTGGCAACCAGCCCTACCCACTTTCTTCCTCCTACTGCTAGTCTGAAAGCCAAACACAACGGAAAGAGATCACATTTTTCTTGTCTTTTTATCACGTTTTAGCTCACATTTCTTCTTTGCCAACATCACTGAAAATAATTTAAGAGCTGATAATTCAGCCATGGTTAGTATTAGGTAGAACTTACACTGTGTGTTCATTCCCTTTGCTTTTCACTCACCTCCTGTCCCCACGGTAAGGAAAGTGACATTCACAGAAAAAGAAAAGTCAGGTCAGAACTACTCAATTTCCCACCAGAGCTAAACTTGGCTGCACAAGTCCTGAAGGACGGGTGCCTACTTTCTAGAAAACAAATGATATATTGATTTCCTATTAAAAGAATGCAGCGACAGGAGCTTTCAAAACAAAAGCCTTCTTTCAGCAGAGCGTTTAAATGTGGGGCTGCTTGATTTGTGCAGAGGCTTAAGCCCTGGCTTTGAATCCCCATGCCAGCCTTGCCCCAGCCCTCACCGGGGCTTTGCCCTGCGCTTGGAGGTGTGCGGGGGTCACTTGTCACACCGGTAACATGCGTTTTGCATCCCTGGCCAGGCTGCCGAGACTTTGAATTTCTGATGAGTGTCAGAGTCCATGGAGGATTTTCTTTCCTTTCTCTTTCTGCTTTCTTTTTTCTTTTCCCTTCTCTCCCAGTCACATACAGGGCGGACTTCAAGGTTCGTTTGAAGTCTTCCTCCATCTTGCAAGGCCAGGGAAGCCGTTAAGGGATGTTCTTTTTTTAAGACAATTATATTTCCCCTTTCTCTGCTGTTAAGTGCTTACATATATGGCAATGCTCATTTTCCCCAAATCCCAACCAAAAAGTTTCCCAGACAAAGGCAAACAGGAGTAACACATTTGGTGGTTTTTCAGTTACTTTCTCGGATGAGCAGGAGCAGCTGTGGGGTGTTTTCCCATTGGGGTGGGTATTTCCATGTTGCCGTATGGCTGGTCTGCTCATATCTTTGCACGTGCGCAGGCACAGTGGTTGCTGCTGGTGTAACAGACGACAGTTTAATTGCTGCTCATCCTGGAACACTGAACAGGTGACTTTGCCTCTTAAACGTCTTGTCTTTTTTTGTACTTGGCTATACTAGCACTGTTTTCTCCCAGGGTTGATTCAGCTCACGGTAGCGTTTCCCAAGTGACTTTGCCCCCTGCGTTCCTCCCAGGTGATCCCTGCTGAGGGTGCCTCTCCTTCTGCCGGCCATTCCGGATGAGGGGCTGGTTCGTGGCTGGAGCTGTTCCTTCTTGCCCTGGACTGGAAGAGTGACATGCTGATATAGTGACTCACGGAGAAAACATCTTTCAAGTACAGGAAACGAGGAGAAAAAATATCAATCTTTTCCAATCATATTTGTCAAGAGCTGTATGAATAGGAGGGAGATGATAAACTTTCAGGTATTTCTAATTTGAAAAATACCTGTAGGACTTGCTCCAAGCAGATTGATATTTTACTTAAGATTGTCAGAAAGCTATAAAACACAGCAAAGTGATGGCAATAAGAACCCAACAGTTTCTTAAATAGATGAAAGGATGCTTCAAAGTCTGTTTGTTTAGCCAGACTCTCTTTTCATCTTTGTAAATTGCTGAGACGGATGAAGTAGCATTAGTATGCACAGCTTGTGAATTATAATCTTTAAAATGATTATTTTTTTTTTAAAACATAGGTGTTCACCTTAATCCTGCTTTCTCACGAGTGCTGCACGTGTGTTTACTGACATACTTTAAAATTTACTGCCGTATTAATAATAACAATAATAAAAGGATAAAGTAAATGAGTACATTTGGAAATTGTTTCATTAACTTAGGGGTCCTATTTCAAACATAGAATCACAGAATCCTTTGGGCTGGAAGAGACCTTAAAGACCATCTAGTGCCCCCCCCCTGCCACAGGCAGAGACACCTTCCACTAGACCAGGTTGCTCCAAGCCTCATCCCGCCTGGCCTTGGACACTTCCAGGGATGAGGCATCCACAGCTTCTCTGGTCAACCTGTTCCAGTGCCTCCCTACCCTCTCCGGGAAGAATTTCTTCCTGATACCTGATCTAAACCTCCCTGCTTTCAATTTAACCCCGTTCCCCCTTGTCCTGTCACTACAGGCCCTTGTAAAAAGTCCCCCCCAGCTTCCTTGTAGCCCCTTCAGGTACTGGAAGGTGCTATAAGGTCTCCCCGGAACCTTCTCTTCTCCAGGCTGAACAAGCCCAACTCTCCCAGCCTTTCATTATAGCAGAGGTGCTCCAGCCCTCTGAGCATCTTTGTGGCCTCCTCTGGACTCGCTCCAACCAGTCGATATCCTTCTGATGTTGGGGGCCCCAGAGCTGGATGCAGAACTGCAGGTCAGGTCTCATGAGAGCAGAGTAGAGGGGGAGAATCCTCTCCCTTGACCTGCTGGCCACACTTCTAAGCCTATTGTAATAAAATATGTAATCTTGTCAATTGGGAATACTATTAGAGTTCATGTAATAGTTCATTTGGAAACAATTTTATTCTTAAGTTGTACAATTTTTATACTACTTTGTACTGTGCTATATGCAGTAACTCTTGAAAAAAACCTATGTCTTTAGTAATAAAATTCAACTTTTGAGTTTCACATCTACATCTAAGAGATGTTGTTTCTGATCCTCCAAGTATAGTCATGAAAATCCTAATCTTTAAATTGAGAGTGGGAGGAAAGCTTTCAGCTTTGGGCACCTTTTTTGTCTTCTTGGGGATGTGCTGGTGGAAATGACAGGGAATGATTAATTTGTGTAAAACATTCATTCTTAAGGTCTGAGTCATATAAAATTAAGCAGGCATTTAAAACTAATTTCTCTAGCTGTTCCAGAAAACATTCATACGTTCCCATCTCCAAAATAAAAGTATTTTTATTTATGTAGCATAACCATGGCAAAAAGCAACTTGGTGACCTGGCAGACTGTGGACTGCCACCAGAGTTTCCTGCCTTTGCTTACCGAGCTACTTCCACTTCTGTGCCGTACACAGGCAGACTGAGCAATGTGAACACACATGTACGTGTAACAGACCGTGACGTGGCTGAATCTCAGTGCCTTAGCCAATCACATGATCGCCATTAACTCCAAACTGGTAGAACGTTATTTCTGGCATCTAAAATGAAAACTAATGTCTGAACTCAGGCTTGGTCATCTTCAGAAACTGGCATACCATATGGCAGGTAACTAGTTTATCATTGTGATGTTTTTGAAGTCCCTCAATATCAGATATACCTGTAAAAAATCGGTGTAAAATTTGCAATCAGACATGTGTCACAGTTGGTTTCTTCGAAGGTGTATTTGATGTGTGTTGCCAATCTGTAGAAGAATTTATCTAGCCTAGGTATAGCTTAGAATGAACTTGCTCACGGCTGGTGTGTTGCAGTGTGTTCTCCACACAGTAGCAGTTTGGAAGCAGTCAGGGTGGCATTATCAAAAAAGAGACAAACCTTAAAAAAAAAAAAAGGGAGGGGAAAGCGAACTTAGTCGTCGTTACACACACAGACATACAATTTTCTGAACCCTGCTTGACCAAAAGCTGCCTGGAGCTGTAACGTTCTGCACGTGTCAAAGTCCTATGAGTTTGGCTGTGCTACAAATAACATCTAAAACAGCAGAAAAAGGATGAGGGCAGGGCTGTGTACCCTGGCAAGCTGGTTTTTCCTTTGAGGGCCTTCCAATTTTTTAAGTGTCATGTAACCCTTGCTAGGTAGATTAGCAGGCATGTGGGATTCTTCTCCAACAAGGTTGTAATAGCTTTTTTTCCCTCCGTACCTAAAGAATCATCTTACTGTGCCCAGATCTTTTCCTTTCATCTGGTGGCCCCTCAAGCACTCTTAAAAATGCCTGTTTCCACCTTTCTCTGTACAGCGTTTGCCTTCCCGGATTTTCTGCTGCATGCAGGGGAGCCCGGTTTATAAAGATATAGAGCCCGGCGACTATAAAGGAGCTCCCTCTGTCAGTTTGTCATGCTTTAAAGGATTGTGGGCACCCTGAAGGGAAGATTAGTGGAAGATTGTCCAAATTGTCAGGGTTCTGAATTCTTTTTTAGCAGCTATTTTCTTGCGTTGTCTTAGGAAAGAAAAAGCAAAAGGAAAGTCTGTTTATGGGGGAAGGTGATGAATAATGCTCACATTCCATCTGTATAAGACGCTGATCACAGGCCGTGTGGAGCCCAATTTTTCAGTTCGAGACCTAAGTATCTGACCCAGCCCTTTGAGACCTAAAGTGTGAGCTTTGACTATTTTATGCTTAGTATTTGCCCATAAGCTGAAACCAGGGAGCCCAAATATCCAATGGGATCTTTCCCACTGTTGTTTGCTGTAGTGTTAATAAAATAAACTATATATCCCTTCGTCTTCCATTGATTACATGGGTGCTTTTTTGAGACACCTTGTTTTTTACTCCAGCTGTGAACTGTTTTCTCTCTTGCTAATCCAGAGGAACGTCTGGCCAGTTTCCCTTAATCAGCCCCATGGTTCTGCTCGTTCTTTCCCTGCCCGCTGTGGTCATGCTTTGGCATGCCAAGGTGCAACGCTCCCCCCGACCCAGCTGACTAACTGGTCACATATGGAGGGAAAGGGCCTGGACTACTGGTTCTCTTTAATTAAGAGGAGGCTCTGCTGCTTGTTCATTGGGCTTTCAGGGGAACTCGGAGGGCTGCTTGCAGGCCTGTGCCCACTGGAAGTGCAAAGCTGTAGCTGGCAGCCAGCCCCGTCTCTGGAGGAAATGGTAGTCAGGGTTACTCACCGGTGACTTGATCTGGTGCCTCGCGGATTCAGCGACTGCAGCTTGTTATCATTCCTCTGCACTGTATGGCTCTTTTAGCCGTCACTAGCACGTTATCTCTGACCAACCTGCAGCTTGTAGTGATGGATGGCGAGGGGGAAGGCCGGGGATGCTGTGTCCAGGTATTTCTGTACGTGTGCTGTACAGCTCATTCCTAGTAGACCTGACCTTTCCAGGGAGCACTGTCCCACAGCACACATATGGTCAACATGTGTCATATGAATGCAATGCTTTTGGGACATGTCAGATCAGTGCATTCACATGAATCATCTGTCTAGCACAGGTACAGTAAATCCATGGCTTCTGGACAGGCTCAGGTGTCCTGCGTGTCCTGTGTGCCGTTGGTCAGTGTGTATGCTGCAGAAATGGCTGAGTTGCTAGCTCTGGGGCAGACCCTTGTGCAAACCAGATGTCCAGAAGTCCCAAGCAAATGTCAAACTCGCAGATTTTATTGGATCAAAATTTTCCCTTGGGAGAGCTGGCTGTGTGACAGGAGGTAAAGTATCACTCATGGCTGAGCTGGGATGGGGTCATCTTTGGTGCACTTGTTTCGCAAACCTGAAGCACAGATAAAGAAGAGCAAAACTGCACATTGTAGGCATTTCATAGGAAGTAGTCATTCTGAAAGAGTTGATCCTAGGAAAAATATTCTAGGGCTAAACTGCAGGACATTGCTCTAAGTGATTTGTTTGAGATCGCTACTGAAGAGTCCTTGTCCCAGTAAGAGTTCTCTGAGCCGATGGCTTTGGAGCTTGTACTCAGCAAAGCCACTACACATCCCGTTCAAACTGCCGATTCACTTCAAGCATCATTGCCTGTTACACTCTGGGCAGGAGTGTAACCCAGTTTACTGCTCCCCCTTGTAACGAGGTGGGAAGTTAGTGACGCATAAACCTGGCTTTGGCCACCTGCACAAGCAGGAGTCCTTTTCGTCTTCCTAGTCCCTTCCTGGGATCAGCAGGGAGGGCGTAGCCTTCTCTCCCTTGCACTTTCACCATGGTCACGCTCACCCTGAATAAACTGGTGCGAGCCTGCTCCTGGTCTGAACTGGAAGAAGTTCAGGTAAAATATAGCTCATTGGTATGTGTGATGCCTGGAAGAAGTAGAGAAGTATTTGTGGTTGAAGTGCGGGCCAATTGCTGAGCAGCCACCAGCCCTGCATTCACAGCCAAGCATGAACCTGATGAGTCTTTTATATACTTCCTGCGGCTTCATTATTATCTCAGGTGCATTTAACTGTACAGCAGTCACTATAATTTACAGTAGCTAGAAAATGCAGCCAAACAACCTGCTTTGTGCTTAATCTATTCATGCTTTATACCTACAAGACGTTATTTGATGTTACTTTACGTAGTTACTGCCTGGGGGGGATGGTACCTCTGGGAATATATTTCTGGGTCAGTAGGTACCGCAAGGATAGGCAGGATTAGAGAGAAAACCAGCTACATGTCTACAGTATCATTTGTTTCCAGTCTCAGCGGGTAATAAATAGTTTCGCAAAACACAGCAATAGTCGATATACCTACTAAACCATCTGTTCAGGACTGCTCAAATGGAGTTGGTTAAGTAATTATCCCCTAGGGGCTGTTTATATTTTAGAGTATCTGCTTGTCCTTTAGATCCTTAACCTCTAGACAGGTCCACATAGCGATGCCATGATTTATTTTCTTTGTGTGGTCTTGACCTTCTCCTGGCAGATTTAACATTACCTTCTGCAAGAATGTAGCTAATGCTAGAAAAGAGCGAGTGTATATGAATTTCTGTACTTTCCAACTACTGGTTTTATATGTGAGTTTTTGTAATCTCTGCCATTAAGCTATCAAATTCAGGCCTAATAGTCCACCGAGGCTGGACAGGATTCATGCAATACTGTCATGTAAGAACTGTGGTTTGGGGTAATACTATTCCAAATACGCTAACTTGCCTGCCTTTCCTCTCTACCTTCTCTGCTGTTGGCTTTTTTCCTCAAGTCTTGAAAAGCTGCAGAAATCAGGTTCTTAGCAAATAAATTTTCTCTATAGGAGCCTAGATTCTGTCTATTTGAAACTGATGGAAGAAATCTGATGGACTGGAATAAGACACAGCAAAAATAAAGTGGTTTTTTTTGGGGATTGTTTCCTGTTAAATTAATAGTGCAGCTTCCAGAGGGTAAATTTATCTGGGCTCACAGTATCCGAATGCCCTACATTTCTAATAGAAATGCATCACACACTGCAGCGGCATTAGGTGGGCTTAATGAAAAGTGACTTGTGAGACTCCACTTCTGGCAGCCTCAGAAAAAGGATACTGTGGCTTGGGAGAGGCATGAAGAATGGGTTCGTTTCTCTGCTTTAGAAGTGCTGATCTCTTACCCTTCGCAGCTGAAGCATATACCGACAGGGCCATGTGGGATCACTTGTCCCACTGCTGGCAGTGGTGTTCCTGTTCTTTGGGTAACGAGAGTATTTCAGTCCCTTCACTGGGTGCTTCAACTTTTTACCAAAGTAGTGAGGTAAAGGAAGATTGTGCTCTCAGGACGGCAACTTGACAGATCTTAGAACTGCTTCATGTATATTTTAAATGAGCCCTATGATTTATTTCCCAGGCTCTTAACTTGCTTTAGGGCTTCAACTTTTCAGTCACAAAGAAGTTTTGCTAGCCTTTAAATCCGTATCTGTGGGCTCCCTAGAAAAATTGAATCAGTCGTGACGCCTGCAGAGTAGTCAGCACTTTAATGGTCAATACTTGGGCCAAGACACTTTGTGCCTTTCAGTAAAGAATTAAATTTTAACTATTTTTTAAAAATGTGTATAAAAGAGAGGTTATAAAATACCTGACGGCGTGTCCTTCTGCATTCATAAGGAAGTTTCTAGTTCTGGGCCTGTGCTGAAGGCAAATCTAACTAAGGCCCTGGTCTGCAGTGGGTATGCCCCAGGGCTGAGCCATTTGTTTTTGGGAGATGTTTCTAATAAGCTTTGCCCTGGTTTTCTACTCGTGAAATGAAGGATAATGATATTCTAGCCTCTACTCTTTTATCTGTCCAGTGAGAGGCACAGCTCTCATGTTTCCTGCTGGGGGCTGCTGTTGTTGCAGAAAAGAACAGCCAACTTCTGTAAGTTTTAGAATTTAGGCATTTTCTAACTATACAGAGAGCTAAAACTATGAATCATGAGCTGCTGTTCACTTTCAGCATTGTTCAGGGAAACGGTGGTGGTTCAGCACTGGTAGTGATGGTAGATACCCCTGTTGCTTGGTTCCCAGTTGCTATTTGTTTTAACAAAGAATACCTACATTCTTTAGTAAGATGTCATCTTCTCTGTATTCCTTGCCTTGTTCTCAAGGACAATCTCTGTATGCCGGGACACAAAAAGATGATATTCTGGTTCATCTGTTGCATTGAAACTTCACAGGATTATAGTCTAAGAAGAAAGTGTATTTATTACGGTGTCTTTTTCATCAGTAGATGTCACAGGAATGCACAAAGAAGGTCAACACCATTATCTCTTTTGCAGATGGAGAAACTGTCTCTGTAGTTATTGCAAATGAGGAAGCTGTCTCGTCTTACAGACGTTGCCTGGAACCTGCTCTGTAGCCCATAACTGAATTTGAACTTGCCTGAGAATTTATTCTTTTCTCTTGCACCTTTGGAGCCCATTTAACCTTTTTAAGGGTTTATTTCTCCAACAGTAAATATGAAATATTATTGCAGAGATTGCCACATCCTTTTTATTAATTACTTTTGAACTTTATTATTTGAAATGGAAGTGGCTTAATTAAGCTGCCCAAATCTTCACTATTGGCAGTATTTTCCTGCCATTATCATAGTAGCCCACGATCAGAAATAGTGTTGCAGTGATGGCTACACAGTCCGCCTTTTCTGAATGATTTTCTCAACACAGAAGTTTGCCTGGAAGAAACAGAGGGATTCTTTTTTCATGTTTATTTGAGCTCTAAATGGCCAGCAGCCTCAGTGGAGAAGCTTTGTTGGGCAGGCAAAGGACGGGAAATCCCACAACAGGCTACTCTCAGCCCATGAAGTCATGATGAAACATGAGGCTGGTATGCTCCAAGCACCTGGAGCTTTTCTGCTCTCCACTGGTGATTTTTACACATGACTGAGAAAACCGATGGTTTGTTTAGGGTTGGCTTAAGACAGAGCACTTTATGTAAAGAATACGAGATGAGTAAGATTAAAAGTGCGGTTGGTTATAAATATGGGTGTCAGAGTTAACCACATTTAGCATTAAAGGACATGTTTTGGAACGAAAATGAACTTTCCTGCTTCAGGGTCCCCCTCCTAATCTTTGTTCCAAAGGTAGATTCCCCCGAGTAGCTGTATGACCTCACTTTTGCCCGATGCAGGCATTTGCACTTTCTCTTCTTGAAAGTTTGCCTTTGACTTTGGGAGAAGAAAATATGAAATGAGAGAATCACCTGCTTGTCTGCTCCTTTCCAAAGCCATTTTCTGTCCGTATGCCGGTGAGTGTGGAGGGAGGGAAAGGCAAAATGCATACAGGTGTGAAATGCAGGCAACCAGCTGGTGGCTCTAGTCTTGGCCTTTTACCTTAGTTCACCACCTATAAACTGGTCGTTCTACTTTCTCCAGCTGCAGTCAGCAAGCCAGTATGTTAATGCACTTCTCTGTACAGGGCTGGGAAAGTACAGGTACGTTGGTCACTTACCTGGGGAAGATGTGTGCCCCCTCCCTGGAGTGGAAGCTGGAGCAAGGGAATCTCAAGGGGTAGCTCATTTTGGGGAGGAAGCAGAGGCAGGCAGGGGCAGGGAATAAATCCAAGAACTGACTCAGGGTTTCTGTGTTCTAGGAAGGGATTCAAACGATGAATGATTTAAACTCATTAAGTTTGAATCCCATCCCAAATCTCAGCAAGTTTTCTGCTGTATTTCTCTCTTGCACATTTAAGACAAACAATTAGTTTGCAGCAGCAAGATCGCTTCTGTCTGCTCTAAGCTACCAAAGGAGCCTTCACAGAGCCCATCCTTGGCACGACGTCTCCGTTACCACCAGTGATGTTTAGGTATCACATTCCTGTTGCCTGCCTGTCTGCTGCCCCTTCGCCCCAGAAATGACCCGAGAGCAACTTCGATTTTAATAGTAAACGTGAAGCAGCCTGTAAGGAGAGTTGGGGACTTTTGTGGGGCCAGTGCTGTGTACATGTAGAGATCCTTGCATCCACAGGCTGCCAGCCTTTGCAAAAGGTTAGCAAGCATCTCCCG
The DNA here is from genome assembly GCF_000690775.1 of Eurypyga helias. Taxonomy (NCBI): domain Eukaryota; kingdom Metazoa; phylum Chordata; class Aves; order Eurypygiformes; family Eurypygidae; genus Eurypyga; species Eurypyga helias. The sequence continues at coordinate 23,031 of NW_010229229.1, forward strand.
CTCATGCTTACAGGGAGCCTGCCAGATGAGATATTTCTGTCCTGGCATATCTCTAAAATCATAATGACTTTTATTTAGCATTAATGTGGATGCCTTGAACATTTCTATGGGGCTTCCACTGTCAATTCAGCATTAAAGTGCCATTAAAGCAAAGTGTTACTGTAAGAAGCAGTATCAGCCAAACATTTCTCAGAAGAGCGCTGTGCTTTACAAGATGGGTAAGCGTTTGCTCTCTTCCATTTTCAGGTAAAAGTCAGAGATAAGTCTTTTTATTGATTAGACAAAACAATAGAGAAGAGATGTGTGAGGACTGTTGGCAAGACTTTTTATGACGAGTGGCATATCAGTATGTATTAATTTGCCATTCATTGCACTGCGGTGTCCAAGATGAATCTTCATTGGCATTCAGAAGAACATAATGTGAAACTGCACAGGAACATAGGACACTTCCTATATAAAATTGCCAAATTGTTCAGACTGAAATGGTGACTCCTGGCTATAAAACTACATTGCAAAACTCTTCTAACAACTTCTAAGTGAACTTGACTTAATATTTTTATGTAGCGTTGACTTTATTCTCAGCTCCCTTTTCAAAAGCAACATTAAGAGGCACAAGTTGCACTGAAAGCTAATGGGGTTAGGCTCCTGTGCCACTTAGGTGACTTCAGACAGTTGTAGCTGAAAAGATCAACATGACCAAAGAGGGCTCATGTTTCCATAGGAATCTTCTGTATTCTGCATCACAGCACCTTATCCTGCAAAAGTAGTGTAATAAATCCTAAGATCATTTTACAGCCCTCCTCCACCCTGTTCAGACGATTTACGGCAGAAGTGGTCAACGATAAAGGCAGGAAAAAGTAAGCAATAACATCAGGGAGATCCTGAAATCGACTGAATAAATAAATCCAGCTCTCTTTGTTTGCAGTTCTGATTTTGCAAGCTTTGGGGCATACTGGGGCAATGCTTTCCAGCCTCTCTCTGTATTTGTTTAAAATGAAAGATGGAATATCTCAACCCATAGCAACCTGTGAAATACGTGACAAAAGCACGGGCTGACAACAGATGCGATGTGGGATTTTAGTAAGAGATGTTTAGGTGGAAAAAATGTGATTTGTTAAAATTATTTGTTCCCTGTAGGAGATAGGAAATGGTAAGATTTCTTAATTTGAAGCTGGAGATTTGAGAGAGGGTGGCTGCACAGCGACCTCTGAATGACCCAACTGAGATGCTCGCTTGACCTGCAGAACCGAGACCGTCTCTGCCCAGTTCAGACTGGGACTTTGAACTCTGCATCTCCCTCATCTGAGCTTTTGGCTAATTTGGTAAACTGGTCTTTCTCTTTTCGTTTGGGGGAAAGGTTGAAAGGTCTCTGTTAAATCCGGCTGTGGGAAGGGAGTGCTTTGAAATCTTAGTTTTGTGAGACAGGAAATCCCTTTCCTCCCTACCTGTAAGTGCCTGATGGGCATGCTCTCTGCCGAGCTGATGCATTGCAAGGATTGGAATGGGAATATCAGACAAAAGAGTCTCTCATGTTTTTGATAGCTCTGGAAACTTCATGTTTTCTACCCTAGGAAGAGTACTAAATGGAGTTATTTTCTCATGCTGCTACAGCATTCCCAAAGAAGATTCATGGTTGGATTATGTTCCTCGGCGTTATAAATCAGAGCTAATGGCAGAGATAGGATGATGGCTTGAAGTCAGTGGAAAAATAAATTGGCCAATGAGAAGGCCTAGGACTGCGAGGACATAAATATAAAAGTTACCCTACCCCCCTAGAGAAGAAGGCAGGCCTTCCATTCTTAAAACATCACTTAAACAGGAAAAAAATCTGTGATACATCCTCTTTGCTCAAGTGATGGGAAAGCTGAAATCTGGGACAATACAAAACCTGTGTGAAGCTTTTGAAGAAGTCAAATTTCTGTGTTTCCTGCAAAATACAGCGATATGTAACATGAAACATTAATTTTGAAAGAGCATTAGGCTTTTCAGGGCAAACATCAGAGGACATAAAAATCTTTGTCAATATCCGATTAGAAAGAAGAATTAACAAAAAAAGAACAGCTTATAGTCAGTCTCACAGGGTTGGACTGCCAGAGTTGAATGTCTCTATTTGGCCTTGATAATCGTTCTTTTATCCTTTGTGCGGTGTTGGTATGTTTTCACCCGTAGCCTGCTGCCTATGTCCCAGTCCTCTCAACTACCGGCTACCCTGGCTCAGTTCTCTGCTTTGTTCTCCTTTATGACTCAATCACGGACTGTAAAATCTCTGCTGAGGCAGTGATTCATCACCTGGATGCACTCCCTTTAAAATAAGGTATCTTTTTTGTGACACAGAAAAGATTAAAAAAAATATTTTTCAAAGTAATTCCATAGGTATTTTCAGTCTAGATATCCTTCCTTCTTGGGTTTTTGGTATAAAGCTATATAGTAATCTTTAAAAAGATGAAGAATATGTAAATCACTGTGTGTTGATTGTATAGGATGCAAAATAATACTCCCAGAAGTAAATAAAAAAATGTAATTCCAAGTGGTTGTTGGCACCAGTCTGTTTTGTTGTTCAGCGTCGCACTGCTTCTGATCTCGTTTGTACTGACGTGCATTGTGGCAACTTCGCTGGAGGGAACGGGGTTATTCTGGGGTGCAGTTGCCACGGGTGAGGTGAGAGTTAGGATGTCGCTGCTGCCGTGAGTGAGTTTTCTTTGCCTCATCTGCAGTGAAAGGTGTGTTTGCTCTGTTCCTCTGCCCTTTTGGATGCCGTTAGAAGAATCTACCCTTTTGTTAGACCTTGTGAGTGAGAGTCTCCTACTGATTTTTTTGGGAGAAACCTGATCTCTCTGACAATGAGTAAAGACGGCAGAAGACAGATCATTTGCCGCAGAGCAGTTGTCTTTTGCAGAATGCTGATCCCTGATGAATTACTACTGTTTGGACATGACTGTGCAAAAAAAATTGGTGATAGTCCTTCATTTGATCAACCCTCTTGTTTCTTCCCTGGTGGTTTTCTTCCAGCCAACTGAGAAAAGCTGTTGAGAGAGTAAGTTTTCAGAAATGGTGTTTGCCTGCATGCGGTGTTCTGTGGGTTTTGTAACCAGCTACAGCCTTGATTTTGACCAGTGGAAAGGTCTGTTACTAATGACCACATAGGCATTGTGAATAATCGAAGACAGTGCACAAAGAGGGATTTCCTGGAATGAAGGAAGGAGAAGCTGGCTCTTCCAGCCTCAGCAGCGCTGACCCGTTCAGCGCGCACCAAAGCTGGGTGCCAACCAGCCGGAACCTGTCCTGTGATGCTGGCAGGGTGATGCAGAGAGCTTGTCAACCACAGGGCAGCAGAGCTGGCCTGCTCTGCTCCTGCTGCCTCTCTGGACAGTCAGTTTTTCCACTTCTGTTGCCGAGATGTACTGCATGGCTCAGTTCAAAGGCACGTCTTAAAATAACGCTTGTGGTAATGCTGAATTGAAACGGAGTGTGTGTGTGTGGGTGGTACAGAGGAGCAAGGAGTACGTACACAGGTTTTTCTGATTCACAAGTTGCTTTTCTGCATCTCCCCGTGGAAAATTACCCATGGTTGTGCCGTTCTTTGATTTCTTCAGCTGAGGAGGCTGCTTGTGAGTTGAATGAGAAAGGTGAGCTCAGCGTAGGAAGGAGGGAGAGAGGAAATTCTGTGTTTGTGTAGCTTTGAACCACTGCATGCTTTCTCCTGCTCCAGTATATTGCTTATTTTTAGTAACTGGGGGCTTTATTGCCCTGCTAATGCCTAGAGATGCAGGTGCATCCTAAGGCTGGATTGAGCCCACCGATCTGTGCACCTTTTTGCAAAACCTGCAGCATTTTCACAATGCTTCCATTGACATTAATGGGACTTTTAATGAAATATAATCATTGTCTACTTTTTTGTTTGTTTGTTTTGATAAAAGTAATTTAAGGACAGTGACCTGAAGAAGTTGGAGTTTCTTTTGAAGAACTGAGCCTGTGGCACTACTGTGGTAAATAATTCATGTCGCATGAGGAGAATCACCACTTCTTTCAGACCATTCACACCCTGTGAAATCGGAATGAAGTGACAAAACTGGAAGAAATTCCTAAGTCCATCCAGCGTATGTTTTACCTGCTGAGGCTGGTCTGTCAGTGTTATCACTTACAGGAAGGCTCTAAGGGATGTGAGAAGGCATGGAATGAGGATAGCCTTCACGGGCCTAACAGTATTCTGGAGATTATTTATTTATTTTTTATTTTTATCATTTTTTTTTGAATCATAGAATGGTTAGGGTTAGAAGGGACCTTAAAGATCATCTAGTTCCAACCCCCCTGCCATGGGCAGGGACACCTTCCACTAGACCAGGTTGCTCCAAGCCTCATCCAGCCTGGCCTCGAAGACATCCAGGGATGGGGCATCCACAACATCTCTGGGCAACCTGTCCCAGTGTGTCACCATCTGAGAGCTCTCTGAGCTCTCTGTGTTTTGGAAAAGCATTTTGCTAGACATGAGAAATGGTTCTTATTCCCAGCTCTCCTCCAGTTCTGTGTTGGATCTTGATAAATCTATTGCACCTCTACTTATCTGTAAAATGAGGAACGGTGATTTGTCTTTTTATTAGGTAATTTGAGATACAGGATGGAAAAGTGAGGAGTTTTTTTCTTGGGGTTTTTAAACAAGTTTTTTCTTAAACAAAACCAGCTGCCGCTAGGAATAATAAATGCTCCTTGCTTTTACTAGTCTTTGCTATGTCACTCTAGAATAGCGTCACAAATATTTTTGGTTTTAATTAATTATTTGTGTGTTTTGTGTGTACTTTCAGGTTCACAAAAACCTTATTGTAAAGAGTTGGCTTTTGTTTCTGTAGGGATGGTGAGACAGGAGGTTGTCCTGGCTTCTCCAAAGCCACTGGCAGGCAATCTGACATTTCAATGAGGCATGCCCTGACAGAGCTCTGCTGAAGTCAAGCCGAGCTAGGACCATGAACTGTAGACTGAGAAACTGCCTGAAAGTCAGGGGGAACTGCCACTTGTGCAACATTTTCATCTGGCATGAAGCATTTCTTCCTTCCCTCCCTCTCCCTCCTTTCTGGCCGTAGGAATTACCGGGGCGCAGGGCTGCAGCAGCAGCATAGGAGCATGGCTACCCTCAGTCATGTGGCAGGGGGATGTTCCCTGTTTTTCAGTTATTATTGATACTATCATTATTGTAATTTTATTCTGATCAGCCCTCACATCTGATTGCCCTCACAATGATGGCATTGAGTGCACCC
>NW_010229230.1:0-663 GCF_000690775.1 Eurypyga helias
TCCCTCGGTGTCCTTCAGTGTCCCTCGGTGTCCTTCAATGTCCCTTGGTGTCCTTCAGTGTCCCCTGGTGTCCCTCAATGTCCCCTGATGGGCTCAAAAGCCCCAGTGCCGGAGCTCCAGCACCTTGTTCCATCTTCTCCAAAATCCTGGAGCATCCCAAAAGTGCGTGTGGAGCATCCCAATGTGTGTGATCAGGAGGATTTCATCCCAGCGCAGCAAGGCTTCGGGTCAGGCGCAAGGCGGGGAGCAGAGGAGGGACCCCGAGCCTCTGCCACCAGTGCTGGGCACGCAGCGACGTCTTGGTAAAACTGGGGAGGGGGTGGATGAGAGGGGTTTTCCCTTTGCTCCCCCAAACCCAGTGAGGTGCCATGGTGCAGAGGGCAGGACCCGCTTTTGGGAGGACTCAAAGTGAGAAAGACGAGGGAGCGGGAGCTGGGGTGCTGGAGCATCCCCCCTCCAACACCCAGAGACATCCCAGCCCTAAACAGCTCCGTGGCTCCTGCCACGGCCCCGCACAGACGCCGGAGCTGCCAAACCCTGGGAGGCGGCTGGGGTGCATCCCCCACTGCTGCCAGCCTCCGGAGCCCCCTGTTCCTCTCAGGATGAGGGAGTCCTGGGGGGTCCCAGGCTGAGCTGCCCCACGATGTCTCAATCTTGGCTCGT
>NW_010229230.1:705-1123 GCF_000690775.1 Eurypyga helias
TCCTGAAGCGGCTCTGACGCCGGGGGCACCTCGCCTTACTGAGGAGGGTTATTCCACAAGATCCACTAATAATGGGCTTGGGGGCAGGCAGTGCCCGCATCCGGCCAAAACCGGCACCACGATGCGCCCGGCTCTCTCCCAGCCGTGGGGTCCCTGCTGGATTTGCACCCATGGCTGAGCCAGTGCTCGGTGGCTCCCACCCCGGTCCCGTCAACATTCCCGATGTCCCTCTCTGCGATAAAACCCGCTCACAGGTCCGAAAATGCAACTGCACAGCACGGCTTTGTGTGGAAACCATTCAATCCTTTCCAAAAAGCAGCTCCAGGAAGGGAGATTGAGGCCAGCGTGGCTCCAGCATCCCCCGGTACCCACAAGGTCCCTGCTCAAAACACCGAACATAGAATCACAGAATCATAGA
>NW_010229230.1:1565-2254 GCF_000690775.1 Eurypyga helias
CCCCCGTTAGCGGCGGGTGCCTCGTTAGCCAACGCCATGCCGGTGATGGGCTGAAACTCGTTGGCGGCGTCGAGCGGCTCTGCCCCAGACACCTTCTCCTACGGCCGGAGGCGCGGTACGTCCCAGGGCACTGTCACAAGATATTAAGAGGCGGCGCTAAAAATAAGCAGTGGCAAAAATAAGGAAGGAAATCACAGTCCCTGCCTGCCCACTGCCGGCCGGGGAACCACGGGGGGGAAAGAGAGGATTTTGCTGGGTTTTATTAAAATGATGCGTTTTTCTCTTCCCTCCTGTCTCCAGCTTCTCGCCCCTCTGCCCCCGTCTCCAGCTTCACCAGGGAGCAAGCCCCGTGGGGACACGCAGGACTTGGTGACAAAGCATCCCAGGAGGGTGGGATTTCTCCACACGCCGGTGATTCGGGACAAGCGTGGACACCTTGCCCACCTCACATGGCCCGAGATGGGCTCGGCTCCCCACCGGGGCCATCGCCAGGGCTCGGATCAGCACCACATGCCCAGCCGCGGTTTGCCGTCGACAGATGGATGGGTTTTGGCCAGCCCTGTGTCAGATGCAGCGCCCAGGCTGGTGCCCCACCGCCGCCTCCGTCCCCACAGCCCCCCGGCGGGGTTCCTAGCTGCCAACACCCCAGTTTTCCCCTCTAGCTGCTACCTGGGCACGCGAGCGCCGTC
>NW_010229230.1:2633-2948 GCF_000690775.1 Eurypyga helias
AGGGAGGCCAGCGGCGCCGGCAGCAGAAGCGGCTCCCTTTGGACTTGGAGAGCTTCCTTGCCTGCTGCTTGCTGCTGCCGTTGCCTGTCAGGCAGCTTTTAATCAAGGTTTGCTTATATCTGCAAAGGCCTTTCCCAGAGGGATGAAGGGAGGAAAAGAGGGGGGGAGAGTATATTAACATGCCAGCCACCCTCCCTCTCCCTCTCCTTTGTTTATGGAGAGGGTCAGTGCTTGGAAATGGCTGGTGGGGACAGGGACAGGCGCTTTGGGGGTGCTGGGGGTGCCAACGGCACAGTGCAGCTGGGAAAGGCACCA
>NW_010229230.1:3240-5609 GCF_000690775.1 Eurypyga helias
GGCCGCAGCCGGGAGTCCTGACATGGCCACGTCACAACATCCCATCGCCCTTCTGCGGCGCGGGCTTGGGCAGCGCTACCGGCACCGACGCCGGCCCCAAACCTGCCCCGCAGCACCCCAGGGATGGGTTTGCCCCCACAACAGTGGGAATTTGGCATGGCGCAGCCACGCCGGCTGCAGCCAGCCTCACCACCATCACCAGCTCCAGCCACCACCGGAGCCGGTGCGCCCCACGGAAGCGGCGTGGGAGGATGCGTGACCCCCAGCCCCGCATCCCCGCATCCAGCGATGCGTCCGCCTCCGCTGCCATTCGCGCATCACTTAGGCTCTCCGCGTTATCTTATTGCTCAGCTAATGACCTGCTAAAAGTATTATGTGAGAAACCGCACTCTTAGCCAGCCATTAAACTGGTTAGGACCAGCGGGTCATGCTTTATTGCTTTAATAACTGAGTTTATGAAAGGTCGTCTCATAACTGATAACATGCATAATTTTTGTAACTTAATTAATGCTGCTAATATACTGGAGTCTCCATCAGCTGCTGTTGCAACCGACGTGCAGTTTGCATCCAGAGCGGGGTCGGGTTGTGGACCCCAGGCCAGGCTCTGCCCCGCCGTCCTTGCCAGGCAGCACCCGCGGTGGAGGCACCGGGAGAATCCGTGCCGAAACCCCCCCGGGCCGCTTTTCCGCATGGGAGCATCCCGTTCAGAACCGCTGCAGCAGGGAAGGGGATGCTGCGAGTGGGTGGAAGGGGATAAGGGCCAGACCATGGCTCCAAACCCATTGAGGATGTAGAGAAGGGATTTCTGTGCTCTCAGCCGAGGGCGGACGCGTGACCCTCAATCAGGGAGAGCATCGCCTGGGGATGGACCAAAAACCTCTGCGGGATGGCAGTCACTCCAGCAATCCCACACATCCCTGCCTGGAGTTAAACTGAGGGAAGGAGCTTTGCCCTGAGTGGGGATTTGGGGCTGTGCCCCAGGAGGGTTTCCCCTGGGAGTGCCGGGACTGACCCTGCTCCTCCCGGTGATGCTGCGGGCAGCCGGGCTGGCACGGGGCAGGCTCCCGGGTGCTGCCCATCAATCACGGCCCCGCAGAGGAAAATGTCATGGAGCCAGCCGCCTTTCTTCCCAGCGCTGTATTTTTTAAGGACAACCTCCTTGACAAGAACACATTTTTCTCATTAAATGGGGAAAAAACCCCAACCCCAAAGAAGCAAACAACTTCTCCCCACCAGCCCCAGCGCACACCTTGGGGGGAGGGTCTGCGGGGGGTGGGAGCTGGCAACCAGAGGCATTTTCCAAGCAACAAAACCAGGCCTTTCCCTTGCAAAAAAAAACCCCATAAATGTAAATAGGAGCCCAGGTGCATGCGGTGTGCGAGTCCCTGATATGCTGCCACCAGCAAATCTGGTGAGCTGCGAATCCCCGGCACCGCATATCCGACGCTGCAAATCCGAGCTGCTCCAGTCGCCTGCTTAGTTTTGCAAATTCTTTCCTGCTGGCTGAGAAAAGCCAATATGTCTGCTGCTCCCGCTCCGCAATAATTGTTCAGCGCTGTTTATCATCCTGCCAGAAAGGCACGAGCTACCGCTGGGGCACTCTGCTTGCTGTAAACGCAGCGAGATGATTTCCTAGCAAATGCAAGTTTTCCAAGGAAGTGGGTGGAATCTGCTTGTCTCTGATTAGACAGCTTGGGTTTTTGTTTTCCTGGTGCTTTAGAGAGAGCAGGGTAAAAAAAAAAAAAAAAAGGCGTAAAATATGTGGCTTTCCATCCCCTCTGCCCTGAAACGCAGGCTCGCACGCATCCCGGCGATGGTCCCCCTGGGACGCGCAGCTTTGCCCACACTCGGAGCAATGATCCTGTGGAATGAGGCTATGATCTTTCATCAATCATCGCCGAGTGCTTCTCTCCCTCCTGCGCCCGCTCCCCAGGCTGTGCCTGCTGCGAATGTGCGGCCCCACGGCTCCGTTTTCCCTCCTCGCCTCCAAAAATCCAAGGGTGGAGGGTTGGTCCTCCCAGTGTCCATGAGGTTAGGGCACTGCGTGGGGCCGGGGGGCACAGGGCAGCCCCTCTGCCCCCCCATCCGAGCTCAGCACGATCGAGGGATGCTTGGGAGCCGTTCCACAAGGAAAAGCTTGCAGCACCGTGCCAGTGGGCAGGGTGAATCCCGAATCCCTGGGCAGCATCCAGGCTAACCGGGATGCTGCGAGGGAGGTGGGATCAGACAAGCCCTGAGGCTGCAGAGAGGCAGGTCTGCCTCCCCGCCCTTACCCGGGGAGGAAAAATGACTTGAAATTAAGATTTCCTGATGTTTGGGGGCTTGGAGACCTTGACACCCCCTGCGTCCATCTGGCTCTTCCCCTCTCG
>NW_010229230.1:5645-6014 GCF_000690775.1 Eurypyga helias
TATGGTTTAGGAGAATGTATATCTGAGATGTGCAAATACAAAAGGCAGGAAATAAAAGTCATCTCTTACTGAAGAGGAGAGGTAACCATGACTACCTGGGACCTCATTTAAAACTGTGCCGGCCGCAGGCTAAAAGGCAACGCTTCCTATTGTTACACACGTTTACAGAAAGCTTTGAAAACCCGTTTTCCCCCCCAAAACCAGCTGGGAAGTCAGAATGAAAACGAGAATTGGAAGGGGGGAGGACGTAGGAGATATTTATTGGTGTTTGCGAGCTGGTTTTGCATCCCTCCTGCGTGAAAACAGCCAGCGAGCTGAAAACTTCAAATGAGCAACTCGGAGGGAGACGGAGCGACGGCGGCATCGTGG
>NW_010229231.1:0-10794 GCF_000690775.1 Eurypyga helias
GCTGGGCTGCGGCCGGGCCCGCCCGCCTCGCGCTCTTCCTTCGCGCGGGCTCCGCCCTGGGGCGGTTTCCGTGAAAAGAAGCGTTATGGAGTATGTACGTACCAGGGGAGGGTTCTTTGTAATTCCAATTGCCGTTGTTCCGCTCCTTTAGGATAAGGAGAAGAAGAAGAAGGAGAGTATTTTGGATCTTTCCAAGTACATTGACAAAACAATCCGAGTGAAGTTCCAAGGGGGGAGAGAAGGTGAGCTCGGCGCTGGGCGGGGGATGAGGCATCTCCCTCTGCAGCGTGAGAGTTGCGGTTTGTCACGTTTCCTTGCTCTGTGCCTCTCGGCTTTTGTCTTCTGTGTGCTCACGCTGCTTGCTTTCAAGGAAAGACGACGAGCAGCACGTGCTTTACTGGTTGCTGTTTGCTGTTACCGCTGTGACGCTTATCTTTAACTTCCATTAATCCTTCCATTCATCTTCTTTTATTAGTTGACTTCAACGGTCTTGCTTCTTTGGGCTGGTTTTTCCCATTGTAAGGGTGTACTTAAAGCAGTAAAGAAACATTTGTGGGTGTTATGTCAAATAGTGATGGGTGTATGAATCATACTAAATCTGTCTGGAGGTCATAGATTGTTTCAGTGTATTCCACCATGTCTTTTCATCACTTTTGAGGCTCTTGGATCATTGGTTCCCCCCACCCGCCGCCTCACTTGCGTACCATATCTGCGGCTATCAGTCCCGACGCAGCCGATAGTGCCACGGGCACACCACGTGCTCGTCTGAAAGTTAAGAGCATGCGGTGTGAGCGATGCTCAGCAGAAGCTCTTGCAAAGCAAACTCGGTTTGCTTTTAAAACAGTCTCTCAGAACTTCACTGGTACTTGATGTTTATGAGGTTTTGGAAGTTACTTGGACACCTTACTGATAAGTGTGGGTTTGGGGTGGGTTTTTCTGGGCAGCTGGAAATTCCATTGACTATTGGCATGAATTTTTGAGAAGAAAATCTAAGCCAATTTCCTTTATGATCTTCATATAACACCTGGGATTGTAAGAGTGGCTTCTTTGATTCAGGCTGTTAGCAACGATAGTAATGCTGGTAATCAACAAGTATTCTTCAAACTAGTAGATCATTCTGTGTAGTCTTGTGATCAGAATTGAACCGGTTGGAACGAGTCCATGGGAGGGCCATGAAGATGCTCCGAGGGCTGGAGCCCCTCTGCCATGAGGGCAGGCTGAGAGAGTTGGGCTTGTACAGCCTGGAGAAGAGAAGGATCTGGGGAGACCTTATAGCCCCTTCCAGTACCTGAAGGGGCTACAAGGAAGCTGGGGGGGACTTTTTACAAGGGCCTGTAGTGACAGGACAAGGGGGAACAGATTTAAATTGAAAGGGGGGAGGTTTAGATCAGATATAAGAAATAAGGTCCTCCCGGAGAGGGTGGGGAGCACTGGGACAGGTTGCCCAGAGCAGCTGTGGATGCCCCAGCCCTGGAAGTGTCCAAGGCCAGGCTGGATGAGGCTTGGAGCAACCTGGTCTAGTGGAAGGTGTCCCTGCCCATGGCAGGGGGGTTGGAACTGGATGGGCTTTAAGGTCCCTTCCAACCCAAACTGTTTTGTGACTCTATGAATTATTTTCTGGTTTAGGACAAAGTGCTTATCTGTCTGCAGTGCATTCCTGTGAAGGTGATGCTTTTACTAAAGACCTTATGTTCCAGGAGGGGACCCCAAAGATGGGTTTTCTGAGGAAGACATTTCAAAACATGTCTTCCTTCATTTTTTGCTTTACTCCTTCTCTAAGGGTATTTATTTCACTTTGTGATTTGTTTTATTTTTGGCGGTGTGACTTATATTGATTTGTTATGCTGAAGTATTCTTACAGTACCCCTGAAATTGGCTGACAACAAAATCGTTTGTTCAGTGTGTCTTGAGCATTTTGAAGAATTGGTTGAAAAACCTGTACATCTCAGTGCAGCACCAACGGGTTCTCGTACATTTGCGCTTTGATAAGGAGGGCACTGTTTAATAGCTCTGGTCTCGTTTGCTTCATGGCTTTGCCTGAAGGTGGGAACAGAGCTGGAGAACTGAATGTGCCCTTCATGCAGTCATGTGTTGCTGTATGTCTGGTTCTGGTTTCTAATCATTGCTTTGTTTGTGGTCTTCAATAGCAAGTGGTGTCTTGAAAGGATTTGACCCCCTTTTAAACCTCGTGCTCGATGGTACCATTGAATATATGCGAGGTGAGTAACATGCTATCTGTGTAAAGCTTTTCTCCACCCCCCCAGCCCTCCCAAATAATTTTCTTAAGAGAAATATTATGGCTGTGAGTGAATAAGCACAAAGTGCAGGTTGACATCATTCAAACTGATTCATGTTTGTGATAACTAAATTGTAAAGAAAGGGGCAACAGAAGTAGATTAAGTGCATTCCCTGTGATAGAAAGTCTTGATAGTCCTTGCTGGCGCTCCTCTATAACTCATTTGGCACTCTTGTCCTCTAGAGCTTGAATAAAGTAGTGTCTCTCTTCAGGTAAGGCAGCTGCCTTTGTTTATGCTGCTGGAGGGTTGCCACTTTGCTCAAAGCAGGAAAAACCTCTCTGCAAGAACTAGTATCTTACTGTCTTAAACTCTGCTGTGAATGCAGCCTTTGCATTTCTGTGGAATGTGCCTTCTGTAGCTTATTATAGCTAATAGAGATGTAGAGTGTGGGTTTTTTTATTGTTATTTGTTTTGTTTTCTCATCCAAGGATAAATATTCCCATTTCTCTTTCTCATCTCTGAAAGAAAATCTATCATAGGACAGTGTTTTTGAAGGGTATTTTCTTGCCTGCTTGCAAGGAAGCACCTGAAGCTTTAATTTTGCTTTTAGAAGGGAGTTTCAGAAGATGAATGTAGTGCATTTTTATCCAATATATCGGCATCTCAAGGAGTGTAGAATTGGCTATTGTGTTAAATGATTATCTGTCCCCACCCATGGTCTTGCTTGGCTGGGTCTGGACTAGTGCATTCTGAAGTCAGGGTCTCTTTCTGACTTGCATTGATCCTAAAAATGTCTATAATAGCATTAGAAATGGGATCAGGAGCTCTTTTAATCACTTTTATGTATGCTTTTGGTTAGATGAATGAAATGGCCTTTGAATTCTTTAGAAGAGATGTGTTCTGCTTTGCATACAAATGGAAGTTCTTCATTGCTTACTGTGGCACGTGCTACTTTGAAAATCAATAAATCTGTAATGTCTTGAACACCTCATGTGTTACTGCTGCATCACTTTTATAGTCCACATGTTCAATAAAACAATGCAGAGACCCCTGGAAGAAACCCATATCTGTGCCTTTTGAGGCTGATGGAATTTGGTTTCTTTGTCTTACCATGTATATCTCTGCTTTTCAGATCCAGATGATCAGTACAAATTAACAGAAGACACACGTCAGCTGGGACTTGTGGTCTGCAGAGGGACTTCTGTGGTTCTTATTTGTCCACAGGATGGAATGGAAGCTATTCCAAATCCTTTCATTCAGCAGCAAGATGGTTAATGCTTTCTTTGGATTGTCTCTGAAGACTTCAAGGGTGCAAATCATCAGTGAAAACTATTGGTGTGTGAGAAGCTTCCTGTTTTGGGGGAGGAGTTTGAATGTGTATTTGTTAGTGTGAAAGAAAAGTCAACTTTTATTTTTGTGGCTTTCCATAAATGGTGAGAGGATGGGGCATGGTGTGGAAGAACTACGTTCTGATTTTCTCCCCTACAAATAAACATGTAACTACCTTGTTCAGAGCTGACAGAAGGAATATACTGTCATGGAATTGTCTGAGAACCTCTTGACCTTGTGAGTTTTGAAACAACCACATAAAATTAAAGAATGCTCTGAACATTGATTATATTATTTACATTTTCAAATACTTTTTTAATGTATGATAATCTAAATTTATCTAAAGCATAAATACATTAGAACATGTTTTTCTTTGTGTTAGATGTCAGTGCTTGAATGGGAAGTATTGTGTTGTAGTCTTCCTGCTGCTGAGTTCAGTCTCTCCTGCCTGCTTGCTCCAGTGCAGGCAGAGAAAGTACTTTCCTTCTGTAGTACCTTGTCATCAGCTGTACCAGCCATGTAGCTAAGAAGATACTCTCTAGCACTTGGCCCAGATGTTGTGGGCTGTGATCTGTGTATCAGAAGGCTCTCGCATTCCTACAGAAGGACTGGACTAACTCCTAGGATGATTCTTGGCTGAGTGACAAGAACCTTACAGAAGTATCTATTTGATACTTGAATCTTAGGGGAAGAATATTTAAGACCCTAATGTTCAATTATAGGCAGTGTGTGGCAATACTGCATATTTTTATATTGCAGCTGTTCACTTGTGGTTCTGCTTGTTATAACTTCATTTGTAAATGATTCTGATTTCTTTTTATACCACAGAAATAGCAAGATTTGAGGAGTTCTGAGTGAATAAATACGAATACATCTGTTCCTGAATGTCTGGTTTTTACTCTGAAAAAGTGCTCCACAGTTGTAAATTGAAAGGAAATTTGTTCAGGAGGAGTGTAAACCCAGCAAAATTGGGAGGGACCAGATCAGAAGCCTTGTTCCCTTCTAAGACAGTTAATCAGTGAGAAATGACTGAGAGCATCTGGCCCCTTTTTTGAGGACTCATGTGTTTGTTAGGCATTTTAAAGGCTGTTTAGTGGAGGATATGTGCCTGTAGGCTGTATGGACCCTGCTTCTGCCACCTGCAGCACCCTTTGTCAGGAGCCGGTGGCAAAGTGAATTGTTTTGGTGGCAGCAGCACCTGTGTTCCTAGAGGTTGTCAGGAAAACATGCCAAGGACAAGTCGTATTAGCTGTTCGTTTTGGCATCAGCACTGTATTCCCATTCATAGCCTTTCCAGGGTCAGCTGTGAAATGGATGGAAACTTGGAGTAAAAGAACTCCAGTTTGGTGTATCTGACTTTTCCAGGAGGCTATGAAACTAGGGACCAGTTGTCTTGTGTGGCACATTGCCTGTGTAAACTTGAGTGCTGGATTTTAATCTCTGAAGGGTTCATTCTTTGAGCACTTCACAGAGCAGCCTGTAGGCTCATGGACTTTCCAGCATAATTTTCTCTAACACTACAAAACTTGTTCTTCATGTAATTGCATGATTCAAGAGAGACTTTTTATTTATAGTGTTTGGAGGAGAATTTGCTTGCCATCAGCCTGAATGAGTCTTGAACTGTCTTAGGTGGGAGCGAGATTGCTGGTGGT
The DNA here is from genome assembly GCF_000690775.1 of Eurypyga helias. Taxonomy (NCBI): domain Eukaryota; kingdom Metazoa; phylum Chordata; class Aves; order Eurypygiformes; family Eurypygidae; genus Eurypyga; species Eurypyga helias. The sequence continues at coordinate 5,219 of NW_010229231.1, forward strand.
TGATACCAGCAACATGCCGCACCGTCTGCGCGCTCCCGTGTTCGGAGTGTAGCGTCAGAAACAGGCCTGTTGAAGCTCCCTGTAGTGGATTCCAGGCTCTAGGTGCAGAGGGTACAGAAATACCTGCCTGAAGTCATGTGTCAGGTGCATAAGCTCTGGAGGGGAACATGTTTCCAGCACTTCCTGCTCAGGTAAAAGATTGCTTAGCCTTCACTGCAAGGTACACGGCTGTCCTCTTCTGCAGTGCTGACTTTTGGGTTACGTTTGGGAGTCAAGTACCTGAAAATAAGAATATGAAAATGATAGCCTAATTCTAAATATGTATATGCTTTTCTATTGGATTAATTCCTAAATGTGACTAGAAAACCGTTTGTAACAGCACTTTTGCAGAAACCTCTTCCAGAGATGCAGGAGGAAACCTCCTCCAGGGGGAAGAACAATGCTCTTGATCCAGGTAACACTACTCTGCTTGCTGAAATCCGCTGAGAAATTGGACTGAGTCCTGCTGGGATGGGCTCTTTGGGGTAAGGGCTGCTAGTTCAAGGTCACTATGCAAATCTCTCCCCTTAATAGCTTGTTCTGACCTATTTGGAAAAATTCGCTGTGTGGAATCAGTGAGTTGTTGCTTGTACTATGACTAGTGCATTGGGATTGGGGATGATCAAATATGTGACAGCCATTTGGGTTTGAATGGGGGCTCATTCCTTCTCCCCCACATCTTACTAAAGTATAAAATAAATAGATACCAAATACTGTAAGCAAACTGGAATTTGATACTAAACTTGAACCAATGAAGGATGCGGCTTTGGAGAAATCAGTGTTTTTTTCCCAAGAAGTCTCAAGCTTCCCTGTGTTTTTGATTTGCAGAAGTGAAAACTATTGTAATGCCTATTTTTTTTTCCAAATGGGTTCAATATTGTACAACTTTTTGGCATTTAGCTAAGGATTAGGAAGGTTTTGGTTGTTTCGCTTTCCTCCTTGTAGACCAGGCTCCTTGCTTGGCTAACAGTTCCCTGCTGTGGTCTTACCTGGCTGAGGGAGATACCAGTTATTAAGTCTGCAGAGTTGTTCTGTTATACAGCTCTCCTGCTATTGCTGCTCTGAAAGCAGCAGCGAAGACTGAAGAGCAAAGCAGGAGGGTAGAAAACATTCTATTTATAGGACAAGAGTGATTTATCTTGTATTTATCCTACCTAGGGGGATAATGTTTCCAGAGACCTCACATGATTAAAGGCTGCATAAGGGCTGAGTTAATTTTAACTGCCTGGGAGTCAGCAAGCATGGAGCCTGCACGAGAACCAGAGGAACTGGGACCTCGGACAGAAATGATTGCAGACACAGTTCTTGAGGTTGGAGAGAGACTCTTTCAGGTCAGCCGCAGGGTACTTTCAGTACACAGTCGTTATTTTGAAGCCATGTTTTTTGGGGGGGCAAGAGAGAGCTCCGAACACCACATAGTGATCAGAGGGATCGATGCAGTGCATTTTCAGGCACTACTTGAGTTCACTCACACAGCCCAAGTGCTTATAGGTCAAGAAAATGTGACCAGCTTACTGGAAACAGCAGATTTCTTTCAGTTTGACAGGGTGAAACTGTTGTGTGTGAAATTTCTGGAGAGAGAGCTGCATGTTTCCAACTGTCTGGGCCTGATGACCTACTCGCAGCAATTTGCCTTTATAGACCTGTATGCGTCTGCTATGAATGTGGCTCTCACTCACTGGGGGGATGTGATGTGCCAGGAAGAATTTAAGGCACTACCCAAAGAAATGCTGATGCAGCTCCTAAAAAGCGATGACCTCTTCATTTCACGAGAAGATGTGGTTTTTGACAGTATTATGAGGTGGATAATGGAGGACCCAGCAACGAGAGAGGAAGACTTTCTGGATTTGGTGGGCGAAGTCAGGGTCAGTTTTCTGAGTTTGTCCTTCCTCGATATCTTGGTGAAACGCAGCAAGCGCGCTGGAGAGATGGATACCTTTTCCAGACTAGTAAAGAAGTTAGACAGCTGTCCTCCACCCAGCTGGCAAAAGATGGAACTGTATCCTGCTGGTCGGAGCTATGACACCTTGTATGTCCTGGGAGGAAAGCATGACAAGGAACAGCAAGAATTATTTCTCTTTCAACCTAAAACAGGGACCTGGCAGGCTTGTTCTCCACTGCAGCGCAGGAACCTCACCCAGTATGCAGTGGCAGCAGTAGGTAACTTACAGAGAAGTGGGACTGAGCAAATGGGAACAGAAGTTGAGGCTTTGAGACCCAAATGCAGAGTTCAGCTGCTTCTCCTTTAAAACTTCGTTGTTGCTAAAACCTCATTGATATTTTAGATTTAGATCGGATATCAGGAAGTTCTTCCCCGAGAGGGTGGGGAGGCACTGGGACAGGTTGCCCAGAGAAGCTGAGGATGCCCCATCCCTGGAAGTGTCCAAGGCCTGGCTGGTTGAGGCTTGGAGCAACCTGGTCTAGTGGAAGGTGTCCCTGCCCATGGCAGGGGTGGGACTGGATGATCCTTAAGGTCCCTTCCAACCCAAACCATTCTATGATTCTATATTTGTGTTTAGTTTTCCTTAGTCCTGGGAGACTGTTAAGGCTGAATTTCTTCTTGTATAGCAGAAACTATTGAACTCCTTACATTAATTATATCTGGAGTGAGTGTAATGACTTCCCTTGAAGCAGCATATTGGTTTGGCCTTCTCTTTCATGGTAGTTTTGACAGATGGTGGCTTCTGATTTACAGTTGCTGTTAAGTTAAACTGCCCCATGGGTGTTGTGAAATCCTCATGCTTGGATACTTTCAAGACAGCTCAATACTGTGGATTCCCTTATTTAGTGTTGGTGATAATCCCATTGCAAGTGGGATTTTGGACATGAGATCCCCAGAGGTTCTTTCCAACTAGTGTTTCCATGATTCTGTCCAAGGCTTCTCAGGGGAGACCTTATCGCTGTCTACAACTACCTGAAAGGAAGGTGCAGAGAGGTGGGTGTCAGTGTTCTGTCCAAAGCGACAAGTCACAGGAAAAGAGGAAACAGCCTCCAGCCTCACATTGTGCCAGGAGAGGTTTAGTTTGGGTATTTGGAAAAATTTCTTCACCAAAAGTGTTGTCAGGCATTAGAACAGGCTGCCCAGTGCAGTGATTGCGTCACCATCCCTGGAGGTATCCAAAAGCCCTGTAGATGTGGTGCTTAGGGATGTGGTTTAGTGATGGACTTGGCAGTGCCAGGTTAATGGTTGGACTTGATGATCTTAAAGGTCTTTTCCAACCCAAACGATTCTATGATTTTCCATGATTTTAGCTAGGAGCAGACTTGGAAGGACTTACTGCATCCTGTAGGCCCAGCGTATCTGTGCAGATGAGGAATCAGATACTGCAAACTGATAGAAAGAGCCGTAATTTTCTCTGCCCATCTTGCACCTCCTAGGTACAACCCCGGGAGAAATGAGCACCGTAGTTCCCCAGGGACAGTTTTCAGCCTTCATGTAACTGATACTTTGCTGTCTTTCCAGGGAGCTTCCTTTTTGTGACAGGAGGATATTTCCGGGATGAGTTTGTGTGGTACAGTGTGGATTGGGTGCTTGTCTACAATTGCTTGGACAATAGCTGGCTGGAAGGGCCTGCCATGAAGAAGTCTCGCAACAGCCATTGTGCAGTAGGAGCAGGGCTCTACCTGTATGTACTTGGAGGGTGCACAGATGAGGGGATAATCCCAGCAGTGGAACGCATGGCCTTGATGGAGTCAGAGTGGGAAAGCATGAGTCCCATGGCTCAACCTGTGGAGAGAGGAGATGCAGTCAGTGTGGGAACCAGGATCTATGTGGTCTGTGGCCTGGATGAGAATGGGCATGTCTATGATGGGGTGCAAAGGCTGAACACAGAGACGGACAGCTGGGATGTCATTTCGTTCTCCCCGCTTCCAAGGTAAGAAATAATTTGGGACCTTGCAGGAGAAGAAAAGAAAACCTCCAAGAAGAGGTTGGACTGGAGAAATCCAGAAGTGTTGTCCCACCAACACTTCTGTAATTCTCTGTTTAAACAGGACTCTTGATAGGAGGACCAAGGTCACCCTGAATATTTCAAGGGTCAGAGCTTTCTGTTGATTATGATCAAGGGTTCCTTCCCTCCCAGGTATGACCTCTGCATCACATCACTGAATGGTGCTCTGTACACCATAGGAGGGGGAGCTTTTCGGTTTGATGTGGAGACAGATGAATGGACCCCGGTGGAAGAGGAATGCTTGACCCGGAAGTTCTTCATGGGATGCAGCACTGTGAACGGACGAATTTATCTCCTTGGACAGAGGAAGGGGAACAGTGCCCTCCCGGTTGTTGTCCTCTTTGATCCCTACACTGATATGTGCCAGGTCATAGATAACAAACTCCCTTGCCCCCTTCCTATTCATGGGTGTGTCTCTGTGCGAAGATTTGATACATGAATGATGCCAGATCCAGCATAACCAGAAAGTCATGAGCTTTACAGCTGATGGGAGTTAGACTGCATCAGGTTTGGTCTCTGAAATCTTTTAATTTTGAAAATATGTCTGTTCCTTTGTAACTTTTTTTTCTACCCAGCAAATGAACTTGAAGCAAAAGCCAGTGAAACGTTGGTGTCTTCACAGAGGTTGCAGGTCATATTGGAAATAGTGGTCAGTGTTGTTACGGTACATAAACTCAGGGTTGATGCTAATTAAGGGGCTGCTCTGACCTCTGTGGTTCTCTGTCCTTGGCAGATCTGGGAGACACAGGAAGGTCAGTGTTAGAAAATACCATAGGAGTAAAATAATAAATATGCGTCAAGGAAATCCTCCTTCCTCTTTAGGGGCAGATCCTCACACTCTGCCCCTGCTCCAGAGTGGGTTTACTCCCATGGCAAATAGTCCTCCATGAGCTTCTCCAACACGAGTCCTTCCCACGGGCTGCAGTTCTTCAGGAACTGCTCCGGCGTGGGTCCCTCCCATGGGGTGCAGTCCTTCAGAGCAGCCTGCTCCAGCGCAGGCTTATCACAGAGTCACGGGCTCTTAGGCATCCCCCAGCGCTGGTGTGGGGTCCTCCCTGGGCTGCAGGTGGGTCTCTGCTCCCCCGGGACCCTCCATGGCCGCAGGGCACGGCAGAGGTACCAGTTGGCTCAGCCATGACCGGAGGTGGCTCTGACTTGGAGTCTGGGGGAGCTTCTAGCAGCTTCTCACAGGAGCCATCCCTGTGGCTCCTGTTCCCCCACCCCCCACCACACAAACCAACATACGGATACTCTGGATATAAGCATTCAGGTATGTGATGATAACCATTTGCAAACTGGGACACTGAAGAGTCTTGCTTCAGGTTTCTTAGTCCCGTTTGGGTTTGCTGCTCTACAGACCCAGAATAAAAATCCCCATCCAGAGCACTGAAATGAGGGTGCAAGGAGGGCAACAAGAAAGGCATCTATAGGTACACAGGGGATAAAGGGAGGATCAGGGAAAATGTGGGCCCTCTGCGGAAGGGAACGGGGGAGCTGGTTTCCCAGGATATGGAGAAGGCCGAAGTACTCAATGCTTTTTTTGCCTCTGTCTTCACTGGCAAGAGCACAAACCAAAGACCAGCGCCA
>NW_010229231.1:11125-11364 GCF_000690775.1 Eurypyga helias
ACAGGGATAATGAGGAGTGGATTGGTGACAGCCAACATGGCTGCACCAAGGGCAAATCCTGCCCGACAAACCTGGTGGCCTTCTACAACGGGTCACAACCCTGGCAAAGATGACAGGAACCGATGTTGTCTACCTGGACTTGTGCAAAGCGTTTGACACCATCCCACGTGACATTCTTGTCTCTACATTGGGGAGATATGGACTTGACGGACGTAACGCTTGATGGATAAAGAACTGGC
>NW_010229232.1:0-236 GCF_000690775.1 Eurypyga helias
CCGTTCGAGCAGCTCGCAGCTCCCTGGCCATGGGGGACGATGTTTCCAGCTCCGCACAAAGCCTGTTGCCTCCGGCTGCTGCCCTGCTCGGTGCCCATCTCCCTGTCTGTGTCCGACGTGGGAACGTGCTGGGGTCACCAGCTTGGCCTCCCGTGCTGCCCCCCGGACCAGTTACAGCCACCGGTTCTTCCTGGCCATTCATCCCCTTTTTTCCTTCCCCATCTCCTTCGGGCACA
>NW_010229232.1:255-2644 GCF_000690775.1 Eurypyga helias
GCCTGAGGCTTGTGCTGATCTGGGGGCGCTGAGCCAGGGCGTTGGGCTGCAGCGGACTTCGGGGTAATTAGGGGACACAGGTCCAGATCATGTTTGGAATTACGTATTGTTATATATTTAGAAATTATGAAAAGATGAGAGAAAGAAGAAATAAACGTTTAATTTTTTTCTTTACTAACAGTGCAGACCCCAGCCCCCTCCCCTGTGCCGTGTGCCCCGTCCCCCCGGGGTGCACACACCTCCCTTGGGCACCACCCCCTTTCTCACCCTCTGGCTGTCAGTAACTCAGGGCAGTTTCTGAGCCAGAGATGGTTTCCGTGTTGCCAACACCCTCTGGAAAGGGGTTCCACAGGCCGACTCCCACCCCCCCAAGGTGGGTGTCCCAGAGCCTGACCCCCCTAGCCTGGCCCTGCAGGGACGGTCAGTGCCAGCTGCCCTCTCCAGGCCACTCAGGATCTTGCAGGGCTCCAGCAAATGCCCCCTTGGATTACCCTGGATCCCACCCTTGCAGCTGGAGGATCAGGGTGTGTTTACTTTTATGGCTGGGGATGCCATGCCCTGACCCTTTCTGTGCCCAGATCCTTTCTGTGCCTGGATTCTTTCTGTGCCTGGATTCTTTCTGTGTCTGGGTTCTTTCTGTGTCTGGGTTCTTTCATGCCCTCATGCTTGCTCTGCCCAGATCCTTTTCTGTGCCCGGATCCTTTCCGTGCCTGGATTCTTTTATGCCCTCATCCTTGCTGTGCCCGGATCCTTTCTGCACCTGGATCCTTTCTGTGCCCTGACCCTTGCCGTGCCCTCATCCTTGCCGTACCCTCATCCTTGCCATGCCCTCATCCTTGCCGTGCCCTCATCCTTGCCATGCCCTCGTCCTTGCCTGCTGTGGGATGTGCTCCGGCGTTCCGAGCCGCAGGAGCCAGTGCTGCACGCAGGCCGCGGGCAGGGGCGCAGTGATGGTCTCTGTCCCCTCCCTTGCCATTTCAGCAGTTTAGTGGCACTTGGACCTCTGGTAAACGGGACTAGCGGGTGTTTTCTGGAAGTGTCCGGTGAAACTCCAAATCTTGGTTCTGTTGGCACCACTTCGGGGCCCGTTGTTTTGGCTGTGATGTCTGGGTTGGTTTTTCGCGTGCAGCTCTCTTCGATGCGTGTTGAAATCCATTTCCGTCTGCCCTGGAAGTGCTCCTTCTGTCTCTCGAAGGCCCCGGGCAGTTCCTTGGAGCTGCCCTTCATCCCTGCCATCTTCCGAGACTTGGTGTGACCAAAACCATCTTCACTTCCTTGCGCTCGCTCTCTTCTTTTTTCCTTCCAGGTTGAGAAGCATGAGTCCCACCAAAACTCTGCATGTGCCTTCCTTTTGTTTTCCGAACCGTTTACTCTTACCTCATTCCTGACTTCTGGCCGATCACTTGTCCGTACGGGAGGCCATTGCCTCTCGGTTCCCTCCAGAGGCTGTGTAGAGGGACGTGCCTTTGGGCGTTCTTAGTGCCACACTGCCGGCGGTGGCTGCAGGGGGTGTGCCGGCACTGTCACATGTGTGTAGACATGGCATAAGCACCTCGGTCATTCCAAGGATGAAGCCGAGCCCTCCTCACGGCTTTGCACTGCACGTTGCAGATGGTGATTCTCCTGCTGGTGGTTTTCCTTGACGACTGGGCCATTGCCGTAGAGAGAATTGAGTTGGCTGTGCGTCTCGGCAGCGTTGAGGTTGGGATTCAACCCTCGGTGTCTCCAGAGCGCGCTGGAGCCAGTGTAAATGCCAGGACTTTGGAGCGCGACGGGCTGGCGGCAAACTACCCCGGTCCTTGGTTTAATGCATCTTAGAGGCTCGACCAGAGACACGAGCTTTTCTTTAAGGATTCGCGCTGCTTTGCGAGCTGACGGCACTCCGGCGTAAATGAAGGAGAGGCCTATGGAAAATGCTTTCCCATGGTGTTTTCCTGGGTCGCCGTTGCCTGTCGCAGTCTCCCCTGGCCGGAGCAGTCTGCCGGCCAGTGTGCAGTCCGAGGCACCGTCGATGGAGCTTGCTCCATGTGAATGCACCGCCTTGGGCCACCTGTAGCTGCCATGGAGCTTGTTCGTGGCCTGAGGGTCGAGCTCTGCTGTAAACCGGCTGGGGCGTATTCCTGAGCACCGTTTTCCCAGGCGTGGTACTTCCCATCGCTGTTTGTTGCCTGCTCCATCGCCGAGTGCCTCTGTGATGTGCAGGACGTGTCAGTCCAGAGCCCACGTGCTCTGCGCTGCAGCTCAGGGGGGTGGGCGCCACGGGCAACTCGCTGGGGCTGCGAGTGATACCGGCTCTTCTTTCTGTTCCGCTTCCCTAGCGACCTGGGATGCCATCGGGAGCTCGAATGCCCCATCAGGGGGCTCCCATGGGTCCCCCGGGCCCCCCATA
>NW_010229232.1:2959-3795 GCF_000690775.1 Eurypyga helias
CGGTGCGACCTGGGATGCCGCAGCCCGTGATGGAAAGCACGAGGAAACGTGCTGCACCGCAGCAGGTCCAGCAGCAGCAGGTGCCGCAGCAAGTGCAGCAGCAGCAGCAAGGCACCCAGAGCCGGACCAGGAGGTGAGTGTTCCCAGGAGAAAACACGCTGGGGGAGAGAAATTGGTGTCTTTGTGGCGCTAGGTAAGACCCTTAGGGTGGAATGAGGCTGAACAGAGCGTGTCCACACCGTCCATCTCTCGGAGCAGGAGAAGCACTCTTTACTCTTTACCTCGGGAATGGCCTTGAGCAAACGTGACCTGAGCCGGTGGCTGGCCTTGCGCTTGCCGTGCTTTTGCCTCGCAGGTTTATCGGGGTATAAATCTGGCCACCGCGCGCCCCGTCCCTGGGAGTGCCCCAGGCCAGGCTGGATGAGGCTGGGAGCATCCTGGGCTGGGGAAGGTGTCCCTGCCCGTGGCAGGGGTGGGACTGGGAGATCCTTAAGGTCCTTTCCCACCTGAACCCTTCCGTGATTTAGTTGTTAACGCCGACGGGCAGTTCGGTTCTGACGCAGCATGACGACTGCACCGGCTGCTCTCTGCCGTTTCTCGTGTTTCTGACTGCCAGCAGCGGGTTTGTACACGGGACAGGTGGGAAGAGGGGTTTGCGTGGCGGCGCGAACACTCCTGCCCTGGTCACGCAGGAGGCTGGTGGTGACACTTCTGGCCGGCGCAGGCATTCCAACATGCGGAGCAGAGACGCCGAGGGAAGAGCTTCACAGAACCCGAGGGGGTTTGAAAGGAACTTTCCTTATAAAAGCCCCCCACTCCGCACCCGCTGAGTGCCC
>NW_010229233.1:0-2723 GCF_000690775.1 Eurypyga helias
GTTTTGTTGTTTTGGAGGTTTTTTTCCCTTAGTTTTTGCTTTTAAACAAGATATATGTAAAGGGACTTGCCAGGGAGGAAGTGTTTTGGCTGTCGACTAACACATAGAATAATGCAATACAATCACTGATTTTGGAGATTAATACACCAGTGGTAACAGCAGCTTAAACATTTAACAAAACCAGATCGATCGAAATACTCAGCTCAGTGTAACAGAGAGAATTCCTACGTGAAGCTGTGTCCCTCTCTGGGACAATACACAATCCGAAAGCTGAAAAGGCTCAGCAAGGTGTCTGAATGTGCTTTATTTATAATGGGGCACAGCAAAAAACAGTGCTACGGAGCTATTTCTGTGTTGTCTCTTACCACCTTTGTATCTATTTTATTCAATAAATTTCCCTGGATTCCAAGGTTGGTTTTTTTTTTTCCTGCCAAATCATTTCCATTTTGCATCGTTATCCCACAGTATCTCACGTCCTAGTGGCAAAGGGAGAGGGGCTCAAGCCTTCCTGGAGAGCAGTGGGCACCGGTGCCTACCCGACTGGGAAGGACAGAGCCCAGCAAAAGCAGAGCACGGCAGCGGCCTTGGACCGGGAGAGTGGCTGCGGCAACGCAGCTGGAGTAGGTTTTGAGCCATGGTTTATTTGTGGTACTGTTTTCCTGTTCTTACATCACCACTATGTACATTTGTTAGCATGAACGATGTACCTAATATGTTATTTCTGAACCTAAGTTTCAATTAAAATGTGAGTTTTCCAACTTTAATGGGAGTCTGACTACCTCAGTTCCAACAGGCTGGACAAGCTCAGCCACAGCAAGGAAGCCTTCCTTGTACCTTTAACAGCATTTAAGATCCCTGCCCACTGACAGTGTTTCCGATCCCCATCCCACGGTTATGGCCACTTAGGGGTCGCGGAGCGTGTGGTGTGAAGCGGTACCCACGTGTCACACAACAGGGCTGCGTTCAAGAGGCTCCTTAACTGAACGCAGGTCTGACAGATGGTTTTGACCGTGCAGCGGAAGCACCGCAGCACCGTTCCGATGAGAAGGGGTAGCGAGGGTTACGGAACAAACACCGCGTAATCGCATGGACTCCTTTAAATGGTGTTGGCCACAACGCGTACTGCCTTTCACCTGTGACTTCGCAGCACCAGGGAGAGATGACTGGTTCTTCTCCAGGCAAAATCCAATGCAGAACAAGGAGTGAGGCTTTCTGTAGTTGAGGCCGGGATGTCACTCTTGTCTCACAGTCGCTACAGTCTGTTTCTATTAAATTTACACATAACTAATTGCCTTTATTTTAATTACACTACTAGCGGTTTCTAAACTTCCAAGAAGTAGCTTTTGTTTAAAACCTGGAACATTTAGGAATTTACGGTTCATGAGAAGTTCGGGGCCAGGTGCCACGCAACGCACCACCACATCAGTCACGCTTAGGGATTTCAGAGTGGGTACAAATACAAAACGCTGCCCAAAAAACTGCAAAGTACTGATTCATGTACCTAAAAATATTAACCTCAGTGAGGTTAATGGAGTCGGCAAAAGGAAGCAGAGAGTTCAGTTCTCCTGACTGTGCCGACTACTGCGGATTCCTGTGTTCCAGTAACTTCTTCCCTAGGCTCGGACTAAGTTTAGAAAGGTGGTAAAATGAGAAGGTGAACGTGTACTGTTGTCAGAGCGACAGGAACACAAAAGACATGGTCTCGCTCCTGCCATTCACCGGAAGCTTATTTTCAAATGGGTGCCTTTTTGTGTGATTTGTGGTATCCTCGCATAAGTGGAATTCTCAGAGGGCAGTAACCGGCCGTCGGCATCACTATGTGCAGTGGGATCAGTAAGGTGGTCTAGCTGAGAAAGGCAAAAGAAACTAATTCCAAATCTAATCACACCATTCTGACCACTCCCAACTGCTCTCTTGCCTTGGACAAAAGATACCGTCCACTCCCAACCCAGCATACCCACTTTTTTCTCTAAAACGTCAAAAATAGACGCATGGCAAAGACAACAGCCCTGCACTGCCCAACGGCTCTGGCGTGCCTGCGGCGGCTACAGCTCCAACAGTACATGGTTGGTTGGTGATGGTGAAACCCATGAACTAAAGGCACTGCCGGCTGGCGTAATCACTATCCATTCGTCTGACAAAGAGCAGGTGTCAGATGAGCTCCGTATGCTTCCATCGGACAGCTGGACAATTCGTTTCTTCTCCAGAAGAGAACGTACGGCAGCGTGATCCACAAATCGCACTTCCCATCAACACTTTTACCCCGGTCAGTAGCGTCGGACGCGTTAGCTTGTCTGAGCCCAGTAAAACTGGTGTTCTGCTGCCGAGGTAAGAAATCTGCGCCACTTCTTTTGTATGTCCTCACTTCTTTTGTATGTCCTCACGTTTTTCCTACTGATGGGAATAAAAGCTACTTGCAGCCATAGAAAAAAAAGCACAAACTAATTCTTACCCATTTTAATGCAAATGAGTGTAAATAACACACCTTTGAGTTACCTGACCTGCTGTGCCTGAGAATGATCTGTATCTTTCCCGGAGCATCACTGCCTATTTTTAATCCCAGTTCTCCTCCCTGTGCCCTGCCATCCGTGTCTGGGCACGCCTTCCCAACTTCATGCTTACAACTTTCCCAGGAAAACCAGCTCCCGCCGACGGGACGAAGTGACTCCCCCAGCAGCGCTCTGACTGCGTGACAAGGCACGGCGGCGCCATGCCGCACACCT
>NW_010229233.1:2744-8808 GCF_000690775.1 Eurypyga helias
CTGCTGCGCCTCGGAGCGCCACTCTCCATGTCGTGCACGTGCAACCGCGACCACGTCACCGCGCTCTGGATGAAGTTGTCCTGCCCTTCCAAGAAAACCCAGCGCTAAATTCGGGAGTAGAGACCAGGCATTACGGTCTATACGGTATGGGGGGGGGAAAAAAAAAGGGGGAAATCAACAGGCTGACACAGTGCCTAAAAGAAGGAGGAAAATCGAGATGCAGCAGTGATACATAAACATCAGTCCGAAGGCAGAAATCAAGAAAATAATCGCTACCGAAGCAGCGCTGTTTTCAGCAACTTCATTTCACTTCCAACAGTGTTTCACATCATACCTGCAGAATTTCGTTCCGTAATGAGAGGCGACGTCAGCCCTCAGGCGTTTACAGCACAAGAATGTGGGCTGCAAGTGGTAAAGGATTTTTTTGAGAGCGGACATTCTGCTCACCCGTTTCAGAACTACAGCATTTATGCATAGAATTACCAAAACCGAGCGAGACTTTCACGCAGGGCACCCGCCCTGCGCATAATCCTGACCGCTAGAAGGAAAATCTCTACCCTGGTCAACGCTGTACAGAGCGACCACCCAGGAAAAGTCTCTTTTCTTTCTTTATTCTATGACACCGTGTTAATAACAATAAATATACAAAACTTCAGACTACTCAGACATGCAACAGAGGGACAGAAGGAGCGCATTTGTAGGGAACCATGACATTCACCAGGATGGCAGAGCACTGCTGGTAATTTACAAAATATACAAACATCCCTCAGATAAATAAAACCAACTCCTAAATTATAGATTGACGACTACTGACATTCCAGTGTTTAAACTTCGAACTTCGTACTCAATTTGCCACAAAACTACAAAAGGACAACTGAAGTGGGAGCCATACTCCACTTAATGAACAAGAGACTGTAAAATCTGGCTTTCGTAGGTATGAAATACTGTAACAAATACCAGCCTTCTGTTTTCAAAGCTAGACCCAAACTTCTCCTTTTTGGGCTGCAAAGTGTCAGAGATTTTATTGGTTTAAACAATTCACGTGTAACTGAACCTTGAATTTCATTCAGAAGGGTTTAAATCCGAACATTCAACCCATGACATCACAAGCCAACGCTCCCTATGCTTCTAACAATAAATTTGTTTTCTCAAGGAGCCTTCAAGCCTTTTCGGGGAAAAAGAATTTTACCAAACTCAGTTTTTATTCCTAATGTTTTTTTCCCATAATAAATCCTGGTCATGTACGTCACTATGCCATCTTCAACTTCCGTTAAATTGGGATTTCTACCCAAGGGAGCGACAGAGGTGTGGATTCAAGAGCAGCCGACGGTGGATTTCCCAGACACGGCCCTCACGGTAAGCCCATCAGGTTATGGAAAGCACACCCCTGACACCCAGCTGCTGGAGGGATGATGCTGGACCTCAGCAGAAAACTTGTTTCTGGGAAGCTTTAATAGCATCCCACACAAATTTAGGTTCCATGCCAGCACGTCCACCAGTCTGAAATTTTAGAGCCCCTGTGACACAGAATATTGAAACTGCTCTTAAATTTTGATGCGGAGAACACCTAGAAGCCAGTGTATCGATTAATACGAACCTCAGCGGAGGGGAAACCACGACATTTATCTGAATTCAAGTTGGATTTAAAAAGAAAAAAATGAGCAAAAGAAAGGAGACTAACAGGGACTTGGTACTGACAGTACAACACTGACCCAGAGATCAAGGTAGGGGGTTTAGTGTTCGGAATGCTCTTCTGTTGCCATGAATACAGTGCCGTGACAGAAGAAGCTACGAACATCGGTCGGCATTCAGAACACGGAGGGGCCTCAGAATTTTACGCGTATTCAAGGTGATTCACCCCGAGAGCTGAACTCCCCTCAGCGACAGTGCACCCTTACAGAGGCAGGGGGATCTGGTCCTTCCCGTTTTCACTTCCTAAAAGGCAGCTTGAAACAACAGCCCAGGTGTTGTGCATAAGACTCGTGAGGCAACCCAAGAATGTAACCGGGTCTTCAGAGGAGAGAAACCTGACATCACACTGAAGACCCAGTTCTGTTCTAGAATATTCTGATGGCATGTACCACTTCAGATTGTTCATTTCCACAGCACCAATTTAACCCCTTAGGCCTCCAGTTCCATGAGTTAAAATTTGACTTTGATAAAGATTTCTCACTTTTCCAACTCCAAATAGTTTAAAAGCCTTTTTTCCCCCTCCCAGCTTAAATCACACCACAGAGATGGCTGAGTTAACGTTAAAATGAATTCAAGTATCTGTTAAACGCCATTGCCTTAAAAGCTTGGTTTTAGACAACATTCCTGTTAGAAAACTAAATGCTGTGTATTTAGATTTTTGGAAAAGCAATAAACAGAGTGACTGACTAGGCTAGAAATTTAGTACCACTGTTAAAACACAAATCTACACTTTAAAAGAAAAAAAAATCAAACCCCAAGAAATCCCAGATACAACAAAAATACCACTGCACATAGAAGAGGGAAGGGAGGAAAGAAACTAGTGTTCTAGAAGTCAATATTGGTTTCTTTTCCAGCAAAATTATTACCCCAAGACATGAATACTGAAATTAAAAAATAGCAAATATATAATCATTTAGCTCTGTGATTGAAACCACCAAGTTAACTTCCTTAAACTGTACATTGCATTGCACATTCTACTACACAGAATGTTTATGCACCATAGTCATTTCTCACAGGTAGAGAATACTCCATGGAGAGAGATAAAAACAAACGCTATAAAGTGGCACAGGTAAATTCTGGACCAAAACACTATTTAAACAAGATCAAGTAACAGTATTCATGCAAACTTACAGGTTTATATCAAAAGACTTATTCTAAAAATATCCCCAGAAAAGAATTTATAGTATCTACCCTCCTTGTACTTGTCCTCCAGCAGCTGCTGAAACTGCGAAAGCAGTAGCCAAACCGAACTGTCTACAACTCTCAGTCTATCCCACTTACCCACTTATTTATGGTAGAAATGGGGAAAACGGTCCTTATGAAGAAAAATATTTGATCCAAAGTGCTTTCCTGAAGTTCAAAAAAAGAAAAACCAAACCAAAAACTGGAGTGAACCACAAAAAAACCCTTCGAAATTCTTAATCATCACATACCACAACTCATTCTGTTGGAATTAACTGTTGGAATTATTTACCCTCCATGAGCTACAGAAGGCCTTATATTCTAGAATGCAGCGTCTTAAAGAAGGGCAAAGAATGGTCACCTTTTTAAAATAAATAGATGTATAATGAAATAAACCCATTTTACCCATGCACAGCTGCAGAAGAGACAAACATGCTGTGTGAAGTTTGATCTAGGCTTTCAGGGAGTATGAGTGACAGGAAAATAAAGCCCAGTCGAAGAGAACCGTGGCGACCTGTGCTCCCCTACATCCGGTTACCCTTGAACGCGTTCTGAGCTGCGCTGGTTGCTGCAGTTGAGGCGGCGTTGGCTGCAGCAGTCTGTACAGTTTTGTTGGACATCACTCCCGTGGCAAACTCCTGCTGCGCTTTCTCAAAACTGGCACCAGTCGTGCGGTACAGACCGTGCACCTAGGGAGGGGGAAAAGCAGTCAAAAAAACCGTGCTCAGCCTCCCGTTTCCAGGCAGGCTAAAAGCAAAGCCGCGGGTGCAAAGGTAGGGAAACGGGGTGTGCTCATGTTTGGAAGGACCCAGAAATGAGCAAACAGACTTCTTTTCCCCACAAATCCTGAACTTTCCACCGCCCTGCGGCACACACACTTTGATTTTGCAAGTCCAGTCTTTAGTAAAACGCGTGTGGTACATACTGGGTAAAACAGCTCGTTTAAAATATGGAAACGGGCTGCATCCTTAGCAGAACGCAGAGCTCATAGCTTTCAAAAACGTCTGCTGCTTCCACCTGTATACAACCCACATGCCGTGCTCATCAGAAGAGTTAGTAACTGTGCAGGTTTAAAAAAAAAACCAACACCACCACAAACCAAACACCAGGAAACAAAACAAAAAGGCAGCTTGGAATCCAGTGTGTGTGCTGTTAACAATGTATTGGTGAATTTTCTTCTACATCGGTGTGTAGAAACATTTTCATTTCCCTGACTGGTACGGTTGCCAGAACAAGGGAAGTTATGACTGAATATTAAAAAGTATAAAACATCCTAGTAATGTAGATAATGTATCTGCTAAACCAGCACGATGACCAGCAACTCTGCATAATGAGAGGTATTAAACAGTATGACCTACAAACACCCTTAACAATACGGTGTGTAACATCTAGTACAACAAAAAATCCAAATCCTGAGTAACTTCCAATTACCTGAGTATTAAAATGCAATGCTATTTCTGACTCATTCAGTCAAGTCACAATCAGGTTGGCAAATAATACTGCAAAGGCATTTTCATTCAGGTGTAGCACGAAAACTGATGATGTGAGTTTGTTATAAATATGACCATTTTTCTTCCATAAAGATGAACAAGGTCACATCTGAGCATCCAGATTTTTGAGAAAAATCCAAATGCATATGGTAGGAAGAGAATTAAAAAAAAAATGCTCCACCATACATTTTTCTTGCTTGTTTCTTTCTCCTGCACCTGAGTATTTATGCAGAAAACAAGTGAGAAGGGACATTTCCAGGCAGCATTTAAGAAGAGTTTGGGTATGTGAAAATATTTAAGCCGAACTGTAACTGAGGCTGAACTATTAGAACTGCCAGCCCATCGTCAGCACAAGTCTCAGCGACAGTTTATCTAAACAATATCAAAAACTTACTAGCACACTAGCATCTAAACTTAAGTCTTGATGGAGGATTCACAAGAAGGAACCACAGCAAAAAAGCATCTTTCTTTGAGCCGTTATGCAACGTGTGCTAATTGACAACAAAACATGAAAACAATAGGAACAGAGAAATAAAAACCCTTTCCTGAGGTGCCAGGCATCGCCGCCTTCTACTGATTTTAGTGGAAGCGATTTTGGGATGAGCTGCAACTTCAGATTATCACTTGAATCACACTTCACTCAGCCTGATGAATCACCAGAGATTTGGAAATTACAACCTGGCATCTACAGGTACAGAGCACCCAGCGCATTCACCCACCCTTTCCTTGTGGGCTTACCGCCCAACTTCTCTCTTCCAGGGCTATCCTGCCCCGTTTTACTTTGCAAACTATAAGTGCATCACTCAAACAACATTTCATAACTCCACAACAGTATAACCAAGAAAGTACAGGTGTTAACAGGCAAAGCACACCCCTAAGAATATAATTTAATCCCCAGTACTTTGGGACAGATTACCTCTCTCCAACAGGAAAGCAAAACCCAGACCAAAAATAGGAAATGAGGGAAGTAGTACGTAGCTTACCTTTTTAAACATAACTAATGAGATAACAGCAGATGCTGTGAAAAGTGCAGCTACGATTATCATCATAATGCCAACAGGAATACTCTTGTTAAGACCGGTCAGAGATGAAATCCACCCGCTAAAGGAAAAAGAAAGGGCAGACTTTACCAGCACAGCACACAAACCATTCCACCACAGGTATTCACATCAAGGGAAGATTTATAACCTCCTGGCTCTGATCAACTTTGAATATTTTTGAAGTCATAGGAATTGTACATAAGCAGCACCTTTCGGTTCTGTAACAAGCTTCTGGAACTTAGTTTCGATTTTCTCAGAGCAGTGAAACCATATGAAAAACTGTAGTAAAGATGACAACCTTGAGCACAATTGTGAAGAAATTAGAAAGTTGCTCATCAATTTTTTTTTTTTCATACTATCATTTCAGACTGATTTAACACTATGTGATTTCGTGGAAGAGAAAATGTCCCTAAAAAAGATAGCTTCTAGCATCTTTAAGTACAAAACAAAAACATGCCACACACACAGAGCTTCTGTGTGGGAAGACCCATTTAAATTCTGCCTGATGGAAAAGGCTCCGTAGACGCTGGGTGACAGCCGGCTGAATATGAGCCAGCAGTGTGCCCAGGTGGCCAAGAAGGCCAACGGCATCTTGGCTTGTATCAGGAGCAACGTGGCCAGCAGGACCAGGGCAGTGATTGTCCCCCTGTACTGGGCCAT
>NW_010229233.1:9166-13747 GCF_000690775.1 Eurypyga helias
GGTGGTTGAGTCACCACCCTGGAGGGTTTTACAAGAGGTGTGGACAAGACGCTTAGGAACATGGTTGAGGGCTGGTATCAGTGTTAGGTTAAAAGTGGGACTTGGTGATCTTAAGGGTCTTTTCCAACCTAAACTGTTGTATGATTTTATGAATTCAATCTACACAATGATGCTTTCTGGAATGAGGCTAATATAACAGATTTTTAAAGCAGATGGCCTTAGGTTAACTAACAGAAAAGACTACTGTTCAGTATCGACCTCAAATATTTCCCCATTCTTCAAAATTGAAACACCAAGAGAAAAAATACCAATCTTAAAGCTGTAAGAAAGCTGCCTAAGAAAAATAAAACATCAAGATGGAAAAGATTCTTCCACAGGAAAAAAAAAAAAAGGGAAAACATTTCTATAAACCCAAACAACCGTAAAACTTTCCTCTACCTGTTCGTGTTGTTTTGACATCCCCTATGTCCCACTGGACCACAAAACTCCAAAATCCAAATTTCAGTTAGCGTTTTCTGATGATCTGACTACTTTCATAGCCCCTCCCCAAGTATCCTTTGAAACACACTGCGCATGCTTTGAGAGCTGACCCTCTAAAATACTTGTCTACTGTGTTAATCAATGTATCCATGACAAAGCAAAAGTGGACTGGAGAGCAAAAACAATAACAGGATCTTTCCTTGCACTGTAGTTGTAAAGCACTGCTGTTTTGCAGCAAAAAGCACTGGTACATAGTAGCGTCGTTACTCAGCCACGGCTCTCCACACTGCCAGCTGGCTACTACAATCACACTTTTAATTAATTAATGGTTTTTGGTGGGTTTTTTTTTCCAAGGATGGTGACTGATTCCCAATAGCTTTTCCTTGTAAAATCTGAATATTGGACAAGTTAAAACACATAAAAGCTTCTCATGTAAAAGCTCATAAACATAGAAGCAGCAAAAAGAAAAAAAATCAACGATTACAGAATAAGGAGTTGACTTGGGAAAACGAGCTTTTCAAGTTATATCAAATGCATACCACTATATCAGAGGGCTGGAGCACCTCTCCTATGACGAAAGGCTGCGAGAACTGGGCTTGTTCAGCCTGGAGCAGAGGAGGCTCCGAGGAGACCTCATTGCAGCTTTCCAGTATCTGAAGGGGGCCTACAAGGGTGCTGGGAGAGGACTTTTTACAAGGGCCTGTAGTGACAGGACAAGGGGTAATGGGTATAAATTGAAATCAGGGAGGTTTAGATTAGATGTCAGGAAGAAATTCTTCACAGAGACAGTGGTGAGGCACTGGAACAGGTTGCCCAGAGATGATGTGGATGCCCCATCCCTGGATGTCTTCAAGGCCAGGCTGGATGTGGCTTTGAGCAACCTGGTCTAGTGCAAGGTGTCCCTGCCCATGGCAGGGGGGTTGGAACTAGATGGTCTTTAAGGTCCCTTCCAACCCAAACCATTCTATGATTCTATGATTCTATATTCAGCTGAATACACTGTTGACTCATTCTTCACATTTTTGCCATAAGTTTACTAAATATATCAATATGCTTGCTATTTATTAAGATATAACTAATGATATAAAATAATACACAAACGGTAAAGTATTACGGTCTAAATTATTTTCAGTTTTTTCTTTTTCTTATTTTCCTAAGTTTTGCTTAATGTCTTTACCTTTAGATCAAGTAACATCTCCACACACACCTGCAAAATTGAGGAGGTAATGTATAAAGGAATGGTTCTAAGTGGTTTACATTGAAGGTGTAAAATTTTGTCCAGCCTAGTAACACTCACGCTTTTGGGATACATTTCACCCACTTCTGCTAGTTAAAAAACACTCCAAAAATGCCTTTTTTTTTGAATGCTAAATCTAACAATTCGAGTGAACAAATGATATTTTTTGAAAAAACCCCCACACTGACTGTACTGCAGGTGCTGTGTCAATTTTGAGCGCGTGTCTTACAGACAGTACAATGCTGCAGCAGAATGAATACTCACCAGTTTCCCCATCTTTGAAATCCTGCAGCTTGAAGTACATGTACAGCAAACTGACAGATATATACAAAGAAGAACACAAAGAACCTGAATGAACTGTCACTCCTGAAAGAGGAGGGGGGGGGAAAAGAAAAGATTAAAGCAGCCAGGAAATTAATGACTTTTTGCAATTACTTTTGTACCAATCTAAACATTTTTTTCAGTGTGAACTAGAGTAAAAGTACTTTCATTTACTGACAGTGTCATGAAGTATCAGTAATTGCAGGGTTCTGCAGTGTGTTTATCTGCAAGAGTCACTTATTTAATATAGTATCTTTGCCCCCTCCGCCTCTGACAGAGATGAGAAGAGCAGCAAGACACTATTCCTTAGTGTTCTCTTCAGCACACAGCCAGGCTGCTTAGACTAAACACAGGAGTTTTGCTACAATAAACGAAGAACAGAATTCTCCTCACTTTTCAGACTGAAGTTCACAGTGCTGGCAGGATGGGAAGACAATGTTTTACCAGTAAAAGGAGATAAAATCTAATACAGAGTTACTGAAGCACAGTGCAGACCAGAACCCTGAAGCAGCTCTTGCTTAAATGCAAAATATACAGAATAGGTTTGCTGTTTAAATTACAGTTAAATACCGCCTACAAATATTCTGTGAATGACAGAAGCTATAAATACTTCAAAGGCTATTCCATTATATTCCTAGCTTTTGCCATCTATGTCTCAAATACAACAATTGCATTTATGGCAAACATACTACTTATTTCTAGTGAAAGCATATTAAAAGATTATCATAATGATAATCAAGCAAATTCCGGAAAGTTAACGCATTTCAACAAGCTTTTAAATATCCTAAGTCAAGTTGAAGTTGTTACCTGAAAGCTCCATAAAGTGGTCTGTACCAGCAGACAAAAGAACAAGGGGTAAAAAGCAAGAACCAGAGAACACTCAATCCAAAATCAACCCCTCGCGTAGCATCAACGTAAAACCAGGCCAAACATCCAAAGATATTAAGAAACAGTGTCACTGTATGGACTGCAGAAGCAAAAGCAGAATATAATTAATTAAGTTATATTTATACAATAAATTATTACAAATGTTAAAGTAATAGTGAAACTGAGCTGTTTTAAACAAAACATCAGCATGCTGACAATAAATCAACACCCTCTAAATACACTCAGCAATATGCTGATTTTTATACAATTTTTCTAATTTTCAGGCAAACATTCACAGGTGAAAGTACTAAACATGAAATCTCAAGTACCATCAGGTATATGGTGAAGGAAAAAAATCCTGTCATAGAAGAAAAACATTTTTAAACTTAAAATTATGAACAAAGAGGTTTCTACAGCTCAAATCATTGCTACTTTTCCTAGAGTAATAACTGGATACAGATATTTAACAGAACACTCAATAATTTTTGAGAGAAAGCTTATAAATTATATAAAATGCATCATAAATTCAGCACTGCTCACACTCTAATTTAAAAATTAAAATTAGAAATTAAAAATTAATTCCAAATTAATTTGGAAAATTAAAATTTCCAAGAGTGTAAAGCTCTTTGTCTTCCATGCAACACAACAAAAAGAACGCCCAATCAGTAAAAGATTTTCTCAACAGAACACAAACTGCAAGAAGCTGTTCTAGATGCGTTAATACGTCCTGCGTATTCAGATATTTGTTCTAACACCGGTCTTCAACATCCGCCTTCTTGGTGGTCCTTTCTCAGCTCAATACTAGCATTTTCTCATTGGCAGAGCTCGTTATAGGTTAACCACTGAAATTTCTACCAAAGAAAAGGCGTTGGCATTACAACTTCCTAGCTTATTTCAAATATATTTAGTTCTTGCAAGAGAGAAAGACACAGCAGCATTAAGAAACACGACAACCACTACCTTCACGCTCCCTGGCACACAAGTGAATTCTGCCACACTTAAAAGATGAACATCTATTTGTCTCTGTTCAAGCACTGTTCACCAGTGATTCGGGAGTGGTCCTGCTATCTCAGGGGACAGTGGCTGTCCTTGTGGAGCAGGATAAAGCGGAATATTTGTAACTGAGGGTGCACAACCTACTCCATGCAATTTTTTTTTTTTTGCAAGTTATTTTATTTATGTTCAGAGGATCATTTTAGTAATTCTATTTGAAGGTAAAGTTAAGAGAAGAACTGGCAACATAATAAAGGTTCTGAAAAAAGGACTCCTTCAGCTCTGCTTCCCTCTTAATCAGCACTACGCCCTAAATCGACTTAGTGGGAAAAAATCTTAAAGCAAAATGCCCACAGCATTGCATGAAAGGCTGAGGAAACTCAAAACATTTCCCTCAGACAAATCATATTTCCCTCTATGAGTCACCAGAAACAGAAATCTTTGCACTTTTAAATAAAAATATTTTAATGCATCTCATCTTAGCAATGTTCCCAGAGGTCAGCAAAGCAAGTCACTTCAGAACTTCTGTGCCTATCAGGAGAAGTGTGGCCAGCAGCTTGAGGGAAGGGTTTCTCCCCCTCTACTCTGCTCCTGTGAGACCCCACCTGGAGTGCTGCGTCCAGCTCCCAGCGTGAGAAGGTTACAGACCCGTTGGAGCGAGTCATAGAATCATAGAATCACTA
>NW_010229234.1:0-16384 GCF_000690775.1 Eurypyga helias
CCCCCAGCCTGTATTGATCCATGGGACTGTTCTTCCTCAGATACAGTACTTCACTCTTGCCCTTGTTGAATTTCATTAGATTTCTCCCCGCCTAGCTCTTCAGCCTGTCCAGGTCACTGGACTAATTTATTCCCCCCGCCCCCATCCCATCTGCCGATTTTAATGAAGTTTACAGAGGCAGCAAAACCAGAAATGGGCAGAAACTTTAGAATAACTGCTGAAAAGTGAAACACAAACATCACCAACACAGAGGATCAGGTATAGAGCGTACATACATCCTGATAGCTAGGTGTCCTGCGGTGCAGGTACACACCATTGACTCCCAACTGCTTATTCACATGGGCAGGGAGTGAAAGGTGATGTTCCTCAACACATTCCCTGCAGTTTATATGCAGGGGTCTAGTCCACTCATAACTGCTGAAAAGTGAAACACAAACATCACCAACACAGAGGATCAGGTATAGAGCGTACATACATCCTGATAGCTAGGTGTCCTGCGGTGCAGGTACACACCATTGACTCCCAACTGCTTATTCACATGGGCAGGGAGTGAAAGGTGATGTTCCTCAACACATTCCCTGCAGTTTATATGCAGGGGTCTAGTCCACTCTTTCCCACCCCCTGAACTCTCTCAAACCGCATCTTAAGCAATGTTTAGGGCATCAGAACTCAGCTTCTCTAATGGTTATGGGTATTTATCTCATTTCATGCATAAATATATTCATGGCATGTAAAAATCCATTTCTTTGTATCAAATTTGTCCTTTACCTGAGGTCACTCATCTCCTCCCCAGTGTCTTCCCTAGGTACATTGATAGTTTATTGCCTCTTGCCTCGACTTTGCTTTTATCAAGCTGCTACAACAGTCAGTTCTAGTAGGAATGGAGATTCCCCCAATTGTGTTTTGTACTTCACGTTTCTAATACTCCTGATGCTGAGTTGACCAAAAATAAGAATTTCCAGTTCAATGAAAATGCTTTTAGTTTTTACTCCTTTTTGTTTGCTTTGGACCAGAACCCAAACATTTTGAAATTTCCAGTGAACTGAATTTCTGAGAACGTCATTCAAGTACTGCCCACATGAAGATCAGTTGTCACCTAAGTTTTGCTACCCAAGGTCCCAGACCTGTGACTTCAGCTGGAGTGAGGAAATAGAGGTGCTTGACTCCCACGTATTGGACCTGGCTGCCCTGGAATGTAAATCCTGAAATCTTGGTTGTGAAGCATCAGCCCTGGTGTGGTCCATCTGCTAAAACTAGTGTGAACAAAGTGCCTGGTTTCTGGTAGGGTCCCAGCAATTCACCCCTGCCTTGGGTTCTGCTGAGTCCCTTCAAAGTCCACAGAACTTTCAGTGTGTGGAACACCGTTCAGCGAATTGGCTTTGTCTTATTAATAGTGTGTAACTCTGTACAAGGTCTGTTGCCTGATACACCTTTCTGCACATAGTCCCTCTTTTAGAGTAAACCACAGTGCTGGATGGAGCTGATGGTTTCTGGACGAAGAGGCCACTGCTACTGGGGAAGAAGAAAAGCCGTGGCACATGGGGAGCAGGATAGACAGTGCACTTGGAGGTCCTAACAGGGGTACAGGGTACACATCCTGATTCCTTAGACATCGCTAGCAAAGCTGCATCCAGTCATCAGTTCTGCTCTCCCTTTTTCACCTTGTATTAAATCCCATCTTCTCTATTTTAATGAAGATATTTTCATGGTAATGCTAAATAAAACAGGATCAGGCAATGAGCTTTCTCACTGGGCCCTACATCACCCCTCCTCAGTTAACACGTTCTTTGGCACAGTTTTGATGTGAGTTAACAAGTCCTACATAATGCCAGGGGATAAAAATGCTGGGAACTGCTTCCAGTAGACAGTATGGAGATGCTTAAACCACTGGAGCTGGCTTCTTGCTCTTAGTCTTCCAGCCCTGTCCCAGCAGTGTCTGAATCCCCAGGTACACAACATGGTACGCGTCAGGGGTATGCAATGCTTGCCCTCAGTTTCATGTTATGGAAACACTGGTGTGACAGACTGAAACCTGAGCCTTCACACAATTTTAGCTACTGTACAGAAATAGTCATTATGCTATACAAATGTTGGATGGGGGCCCAGAGGAAACCCATGGTCAAAAGCTATGAGGTATGGACGTTGCTTGTATGTGACTGCTTCTGTTTCATTTAGTAGGACAGATGTAGCCATGGTCATCTGCCTCCTTGGGCTGTGTCATTAATTTCCATAATTCAAAACTCACTGGAGTGAAAACAAGGGAGTTTTTTATTATACTATACTCAAACTTACCTACCAGTTTTCTGCCTGTGTAACCCAAACAAAAACTTGCTTTGAGCCAATGCACCCAGTTTTAAATAGTGCTTTGTGTAAAGTTCTGAGAGTTTTCCTACAAGCTGGTGATGTCCAACCACAACGCCCCTGCTCCTCATGCAGACACAGCTTTTGGAGATCACAGTTCAGAAGTACATGGTTGGAATTAAAAATACTGCAGCAGCTGTGCTCGTTGTCTCAATTGCCCCTTTCAGCTGCTACATCCTACATCAAGCCCCACTTTCTGGAGTCTCTTGCATGTAAAAAGAAAAAAAAACCATTAACATTTACTTATATTAATATTCTTTCCAAACTTTTGCCAGCCTTCTCAGATCCCACCTCTCTCCTTCCCCACTTTTCAGCTGCACAGCTCTGCTTTGGTTCAGCTTAATATTTTCAGAGAGGCTAAGGCTCATTATGATCATTCCCAGTCAATCTTTGCAATTTAAGTATAAATTTCAAAGACTTGCTGGAGAGTCTGTTATCTGGTCACTGATCTGATTATTTGTCTCTGCACCCATGATTACAGTACTTTGGACTCATGGGCTTTTCTGTTATCAAAAGTCAATTAACTCCTTCCCTATTGTGTGTGTGCATGAACTAGCTTCCTTCCCTACTCTCTGAGTTATTTATTTTCTTTCAGGATTTTTATAGATATATGATTGAAAGATCAATTTGAATAAGTATGTTAGAGGAAAGGAGACAATGAAGATTCTTGATAGAAACAAAGCTTTAATGCTATTCTGAATTGACTTGTTCATTTATATAATTAAAACAAAATCTGTGAATTCTTAATGCTAGGAGACATACTACTCTGAACTTCACTGCTTAAAATATTTGCTGCTTTTTATCTGCCAGACTCAAAGAAAGGCCATACTACAGGGCCTGACCATACTCACGAGAACTTTGCTGTTCACAGCCACTGCAGCAACAAATGCAGAACCTAAATTCAAGCAGAAGGGCCACTGCATGGAGGTATTATACTGAGCACTGGAACATTTACTTGATGAGATAAATAATCACAGAAGTCCTTGATTGCCAACATTTGAGTTTCCTTTCCACTGCCTACTGGGTCTGGTCTAAGAAAACTGACTCCAGGAATGAACTCGTGCCTGATAATCAGAGCAGAGCTGACAATTGCCGTGAGCCCTGAAGTCACAGGACAATGGGGCCAGAGGCAAAAGAAACACTTCTGCGCCAGCCTCATTCACATTAATATCTATCAAGTCTCCAAGTTAGTTTGGCTGTGAATTATTCCAACAGAAGAGAAAAGTTTACAAACACACACAGTATTTTATATAATAGAGTCTAATCCCCATCTTTCCCCCTTGGGTGGTAATCCTCACACTCCTTTTTCTAGCAAAATGAAGACCACAATTGTTGTTACAAAAGTAAAAGTTGATTCTAATGGGAACATTTGTCATTAAACTAAACAAAAGACAAATATTGCTGTTAAACTGTGCCTTCATTAATAGCAGAATGAGCTAATGAATGCTATTAGTTACAGTTTTGCTGCTTGTTTTCTCTTGCTGTTTTATTCATAGACCTTGTGTTTTTGCTAAATTGGGAATGATAAACAGCTGCAGAGCGTCCTGGGTCACAAACTGAAGTGGCCTCTTTCAAAGCATGTGAAGCTGATAAAACTGTAGAATCAAGTCTAAATCAAAATCCAATGCTTTCAGGCTGAGACTGAAGTATACTCACTTGCTCATTTTTTACCTAATTACATTTGATTACAACAGATGAGAATGACTTGATTCTTACTGGTAACAGTAGAGTAGATGCACTGAATCACTTAGTCTTATAACAACCTGGATCATCTTCACGTTGCTCAAAGAGAAGTGTGTCAATTTGCCTCTCAATAAGGATGATCACTTTTCCTCTGTATTTTCTATACTTGTAGCAGCATTCAGGCATTACCACTCATCCTTTATCCTGTAAGTGCTGTATCACTACACTCTAAAGTACAAATTTGGTATGATCATTATCTTTCTTCATATTTTTAGTATTAAGGTCTCATTTATCTTCTCTAGACCGGGCTTTTGTTCCTTCTGCCTCTGAATGCTGCCAGCTCGGTTCATCATTACTACTTCTTCTCCCCTCCTGCCAGTACTTAGGAGTCTGCAGATATAACAGAAGTCTCTCTGGATATTAGACTTGGAAGTTTTCTTTGCTATGCTGTTGTAACTCTTACTGCTTTTCAACTATCCTTCAGTTATTCTTCCATTTCCCTAAATTGCCTCTTATATTTCCTTGTAATTAAAAAAAAAATCCTCCATCTATCCTAACAACACATTTTTTAATGTCTTGAGCTATTACAAGAAATGTTTCCCTTATTTCTGCATGCTAGATGTTTATTTATCATTGTCCTGGCCATTTATAAGCAGCTGAGAGTGCAGAAAGCTGATTTTCATTTATTAGAGTTTTCATTATCTCTTTTTAAACCAAACGTTCATCCATGAGAAGCATGAAGCTCCCCTCTGCTGCTTCAAAGGCATAACCCAAGAAATTTGTATTGACTGTGAAGTGCAGCTTGGAAGAACAGAAATGAAGTGGTGCTGTAACCATGTCAGTACTCATTCTTTTCCTTACTCTACTTCGTAAGCATCAAAAATTGGCCCTACAGCTAGGGGCTTAAGCAAATCAGGGGCTCAAAACTGTCTAAACAACAAGGTGTTTAGAGTAGTTATGTACCTATAAGTGTTGGAAGCAGCAAGACTTGCTAAAGTCATACCATGACCTGATAATCCTGCCTCCAGGGACAAAGGGGATGTTGGTTTTTTCTGATAATCTCTGCTATTCCATAACGTTCTGCTTATTTCACAATAAGCTAATGAGCCTTGTGTGTTGCAACTTCACCCCAGAGCTACTTAATTCATTGGGCTGGCAAGCATACTGTTTGCTGGAGTGGTAAATACCAGCAGAGCTCCTAGGTCAGCAAGGTCCGTGGCATGACCCCTGATTATGGTCTGGGCAGATGCTGGGAGCAGCACGAGTGCATCTCTGCCAGACTCTGACTTGTGACCAAGGCACCTCAAGGTCATTTAAACAAGGGCCTTGTCCCTCCAACTATGCACTTGCTGATTATCTCCCTATTTTTCCCTACCAGAAGCTACTCCACACGGTGGTCCTACACCATCTCTGACAGTTACTGTGAGAGAATGGTGAGTACGGTGATTTCCCCTGGTGAAGCAGAAGGCCTCAGAAAGGAGCTACTGTTTAATCTTAAAAAACATCACCTTTGGATTTGGCTCCACCAGCGTGGGTGATGCAGTTCACAATCCGGGAGGTGGGTCCTATCACAGTCATGCCCCACATCACCACTAACAGCATTTCACTCTGGCCAGTTACATTTCATCAGCTCTAGGAGGAGTATGGGTTTCTCTGTAGGATGCTGGTAGTCAGAATCCCATTGCTCTTCCAGCGTAGAGGAGGTTTCCATCCTCCCTCACCAGGGAGGTCGTTGAATCCCTCCGTGGTGAGGAGAAGCCCTGGACCA
This sequence comes from Eurypyga helias, assembly GCF_000690775.1. Classification (NCBI taxonomy): domain Eukaryota; kingdom Metazoa; phylum Chordata; class Aves; order Eurypygiformes; family Eurypygidae; genus Eurypyga; species Eurypyga helias. Next base: position 5,813 of record NW_010229234.1, read on the forward strand.
AGATTCAGAAAGTGAAGCAGAATGAGCAATGAAAAGGAACACAAGGGTACTGAAACAAAGAACTTTGACTCAACAGCACAGTTTCATACTGTTAAGCAGGTATTCTTTATTGCAGCGCTGGATGCACGGGGGCTCTTTCCTCCTAACGTGCATACCATGCTTGTGTTAGTCACAGGCTTATATTTTGGATTAACATACATATTCATAAGATTTTCGGGAATAGGGTGGACTTACCAGTTCTGGGAAGTCATTAGTATCGGTCCCGTCCCGGACTTGTCATCCTAGCGCCTGCATAGTTTGCTCTGATGGTCGCTCCAGGCGGTCATGGGGATGAAGGCTGCAGGTATTGTCATAGGGCACTTTTCACCTTTCATTCAAAACTGCTTGTGTTGATTGAGTCTCAAACTGCAAGGCCATTTCTAATCAGTTGGCTGCCCCTCCCAAGTGATAAGGGTTCAGATGGCTCCTTCTTCAGACAATAAATCCTCGTTACCAGATTTTTCTTAAAGCCAGCTGGTGCTGCAACCCCGTTATCTATGCAGGGATCCCTGTCAGTAAGGTTGTAAAGAGCCACACAAAAGCTGAACTAAATATCAGTAGTTAACTCTTGCCCCCGGCATGGCTACAAAGCTACATAACAAAGTTAAGTTAAAGTTCTAACAAATCGACTAAATATGGTTAGTTTTAAAAGTGTTGCCCTGTTGCAAAAGTCCACATTGCATTTTCCACTCTCAGTCCATAACACAGTTCCTATCCTCAGGATGAAAAAACCCAAGCAAACAAACCAAAACCCACAACCCACCAAAAAAAGACCGCACTAACATTAAAGTGAGGAATAAATGGCTTTCTGGTGGTAGTTTTGGTATAAGATCACTCATCACTAACAAAATTATAGAAAAAAACCTTCTCTCTTTGGAGAGGAGAGATTCTATGAGGTACAAAGCACTTGGGATGTGGAGGAAGTGCTAATGGGTGACTTACTTTGATTAATTCAGCCTGTGAGCATTGAGTATATATTTCTTAGGCAATCTTCAAAGACTAGATTCCCTCCCCAATTCCTCTGAGAGTCAGGGTGTTACACTGGGATGTGCTTGTCTTTGTAGTGAAGAGTTGTTGTTTGCTCTACAGTAATGCTTGCTTTCTACTCAGCTTACTTATTGCTGTAAACCCTCATTAGTGCCTCTGATCAGTTGGCAGGACCATTCATTTTTCCCTTTTAGTGTTGTGCTTGAATTCATCCCTCTTTCAGCACTCTGCTCATCTCTGGGCACAAATAATGCTCTCATTTCTTTCTCTATCCGAAGAAAGTAATTACACTCCTCACAGAATCTGTATCTTCAGTCATAAGAAATGCCAAAGGAAATTTCAGAAGCACAGGCCAAGCCAAACTCCATTTCCTATCACACAGTTACCCTGACACAGTAAGTTTTCTGACCATTTTTGTTGCAAAGCCTCCGTAACATGGTCTGTCTCCAGCACTGACACAGCTGTAGTGTCAAAGTGCAAATGCCTTACATTCTTCAATGCATTTATCCTCAGAATACATTTCCGATCCAACAAAGTGCTTTATCCCTGTCTGTAGATGGCAATTGAGGCCTCCAGAGGTTGAATCTTAAAAATGTTCACCCTCTGGACACATTTGCCTAACCCCACTGCTTGTGGGGAAACCCTTGATCACTGCAGAAACTAGATTATCTTAAACATGAGTTCGGCTCTGTCCTAAATTTCTCACTGAAAAGCGTAGAGGAAGTAGTGATTCAAGGAATTGGGCATGAGTATACTGCAGCTCAAGATATTGTTAGCATTTCCACCCTCTCCTTTTTGTTTTTTTTTCTTCCCCTGAAAAGAAGTACTTGATTTCAAGAGTCAGCTGACATATTTTGTACTCTGAAGAAAGGCTTCTTTTCCCTTGCATGTATTGGTAGAAGACCAATGAAGTGCAGCTCATTCTGAAAGAGGTTAAAAGGACAATCAGTGCATCATTTGACAAAGGACAAAAATGGATGATAGTGATTTTGCTGGGTTGTTTTATTTTACAACTGGGATCCAAGTGAACAAGCAGCACTTGGCAATGAGGGACACTTACTCCCATTGCACTGTCATCATAAATCAGTGACAAACTACACGTGGACAAATAAATATACAGACAAAATATGTAAAGACCAGCTGACCATAAACCAGTAGCTGAGGGCTATAGGTTAAAGTCACAGGCAACCTCTAGCACAGCTTCAAAACCAATCACTTAACATCTATCATCAACAAGACACAATATTTGCCATTCAAACTGCATCACACTGTGACCTAAAACTAGGCCATTAACCGGTTTGGGGTACAGCAATGACTTTTAAGATTTAGCCCCTTTTTCCCTTTCTGAATTGGATTTTGAGAGGGCAGAGGCAAGACAGGCATTTCTGGGCTCCAGTCTGAGTACTTACACAGGGACAGCAGCCTCATGGTGCCACATCACCACTGAAAACTACCACTGTAGTAAATTCTAAGGTAGCAGTAGCATCAGTCTCACACCTAGACCATAAGTAATCTTTCCTGACTAAAAAGAGAGCAAAACAAATTTATTTCTGATCACAAGATCAAGATGGGACAAACTTGTTGTCACTGATTCTAGGCATTTCCTATTGCAAATACTGTCAATGAAAAAAAGATACAGTGGTACCGTAACACTTCTGCTTTACAGGTACCCATGTTGAATCATCAAATCACAGAATGGTTTGGGTTGGAAGGAACCTTAAGGATCATCTAGTTCCAACCCACCTGCCGTGGGCAGGGACACCTTCCACTAGACCAGGTTGCTCAAAACCTCATCCAGCCTGACCTTGAACACTTCCAGTGATGGGGCATCCACAGCTTCTCTGGGCAACCTGTTCCAGTGCCTCACCACCCTCTCCAGGAAGAACTTCTTCCTGATATCTAATCTAAACCTCCCCGCTTTCAGTTTAAACCCATTACCCCTTGTCCTGTCACTACAGGCCCTTGCAAAATGTTCCTCACCAGCTTCCTTGTAACCCCTTCAGGTACTGGAATACTGCTGCTCAGATGAACATTAAAGTTCAGAGCACAGAGTAAAGCTACCTTTAATTCAATAAATTCAGTAAGTAAAACTAAGTTCTCAGCTGGAAGAGACAGAAATATGCATGCAAGAGAAAACACTTGACTGACTGTTGCAATGTTTGGCCTTTGGGATTTTATTGGCTGGCATATACATGAAAAGTCTTTATAATTGGTTAAAAACATTACAGAGATTGTTTAGCTTATTCTAGGACGTGAATCCCAAGGGCCTTTGACAGAAGAGAGACTAAACCCCAAACAAACAACCAAAAAAAATCACAACAAAATGCCCAACCCAAAAAAATAAACCACACTCTGGAGAAGTTAAAAGTTTATTCCAAGTCAGACTCAAATGTCACATATATTGAAGCTGCAAGGAAAGAAAAATAATAGACTAATCCTGTGAATTTAAGCTTCTATAGCTTTGAATGCTTAGTCTTGCCAATCAGTGCAATTTATTTTCAGAAACTGACTACTGGATGAATATAGCAAAAATCACCTAACTTCCTGATAAATGACCTTCAGATGGTGGGTAAAAAAAGACTGTTAAGCAGTCTGCTTGCAACCAGTTTCTGGAGAGATTCTATTTGGAGGTGATCCTTCATATAAATTTGAAGGGTTCCAATTTTTTTGCAGAAGAAGGGCCACAGGCACACCTGCCTCACTGCCTTGATAGTGAGAGGGGAAAAAAAAGAATTCTCATATTAATACTCCAGTAAAAGGCCTGGTAAGAGAAATCCTTCTTCCTGTGCCATTCTTTTGTCACTTCATCCTAGCCTCAATCTGTCTATGCATCATTCCACTGTTTCTTGTTCAAAATACACGTTTCAGCTAACCTACAAATGCTATTACCAGTTGTCACTGTTCATTCCTTTCTTGGTGCTCTTACCCATCCACATATCTTCCCCTTTGAACACCATGACTTCCTATCTTCCTTTGGTCTGGTTACCACAACCTCAAACTCCTCCTCGTCTCATGAAGCCTCATCATTTCCCAAAGTCCCTACATCTACAGCTCCAACTATCTTTTCAGGCTTTGGGTTCCTGGTACTCCTAGGTTCAATTTTAGAATACATTTTCTAAACCACAAGAAAAACACAATATTGCAAGAACCGAAACTTCTGCTTTAGGGACAACAGGCAAGTGAGCCTTTTTAATTAGTCTAACATACAAATCTAGATCTACCTGTGTCTTGGTTTAACTTCAGTCAAGCACTAAACACCATGCAGCTGCTTGTTCACCTCCTCCCTCCTCCAGTGGGACAGAGGAGAGAATCAGAGGAAAAAGGTAAGAAAACTCATGGGTTGAGATAAAAAAAGTTTAATAATTGAAACTAAATGAATAATGATACTACTACTAATTATAACTATATGAAATGGAAATAATACAACTACTAATAACAATTTTAATAATATGTAATGAAAAGGAAAACAACAATTGGGAAAAAAAATTATACAGGTATTCACCACCTGCCAACTGATGCCCAGACAGTCCCCATACAGCATGCATGTGTGTGCACAAGAGAGACACCCTCATGTCTTATGGCATGAAATATCCCTTTGGTCAGCTGTCCTGGCTATGTATTCTCTCAGCTTCTTGTAGTGAAGAAGCTTGGAACACAGGATCAGTATCAGGAACTGAAGAAGTCCTTGACTTCAAGTAAACATTGCTTGGCAACAATTAAGTCAGTGTTATCAACATTCTTCTTAGCACAGACCCAAAACATAGCCCCATACTAGCTACTATGAAGAAAATTAACTCTGTGTTGATTATGGCTGGGATAATCTGCTTCTGAAACTGAAAAAGCAAAGCAAAATTGCAATGAAAAAACATATACGTGAGATTTGAAATGCACTTACAGATGCCCTCATTCAGTGACTTATCTCCCCTTATACTGATGCTTCTGAAGATACTTGAGTGGAAGTCAGAACATGTACAGGCAAACCTATTAATTACCACCAGATTAGTATGCTCTAAGGCAAGAACTCCCTTCTATGATCTTGAGCTAAAGCAGATTTTATCCTGTGGGAATTTCCATAGCCTCTGTCAACACTGTTGGGGGGGAGGGATAAGTTGCACTTTGAAACAAGGATGTTAATAGCAAAGATCTAATCACAAATGAAGACATGAACAGTTGTTCCCAATGCTGCCTTCTGGTACCGTCGCATTCTCTATAAAAACTGCTCACTAAATACGTTTTTCATTTTAATCACTTTCAATCTTGACCAACATTATTAATGCCCCTATATTGTTTCTTTACTTTATTTCATTTCCCCCATATATTACTGGAGCTGTCTAGTTGGATATCCAAGCATGACACATTTACCATCAAGCACATCTATACTACTCTGCCTTGAGGACCGCTTTGCATGAAGAATGATTAAGTGAGCCAGGAAAACTCGTATAGGGGTGATACAAAACTTTCCCTGAAAAAGCCATGAAAGATTATTGCAAACAGGTTTCTTAACCTTTTAATCAGAAAGATATCTGTCTCCCTGTCAAATTAATTCAGCTTAATTTGGTATGCAGTTACTTCTAAACACCTCTGTTTTTCGTGTATATTTGACTCATTGGTTTCCAGGCTGCAAGATAAGATCCAGCTTCCACCACTCATAAAACCTTTACACAGATTTCAGTGGGGTTGGATCAAGCCACCAAAGCATGAAACCAGGAAAACACAAGTGCAGAAGAAAGTACTGCAATGTTGAATACAGATCAGACTAACACTACATCCTGCAACCACGCGGATCTTCTCGGAGAAGAAATGCACAGAGAAGAAGCTTCCATGCAAGTCCTATGCAGTAAGACTTTCTAAAAATGCAAAGAAATAATTCAGCACGGAAGGTGTTGAACTCAACTCTAGGTCTTTTAATGGAACATGAGTCAGAAGCTTACAGATGCCTTGGCAGTTGCAATCATAAACTATGTTCATTAACACTTACAAGAAGCTGGTACAAGGTCTACCAGTGCTTTTTGAAAGCTTAAGAAACTCCTTCAAGGCTCTTCCTCAGAATCCTGGGAAATAAGGCTCAAAACAATGAGACGTACCTGTACTGGTCAAAGTGGTTTGAACAAACATAACTTTAATAAGAGAACAAAGAAACACAATAAAACAAAAAACCCAGTAAGAGACAAAAAGTAAATCTACATTAATAAGTTAGCAGCAGGCAGGATCACTAACCTTGTCAGAGATCCAGCACAGCAGCTCAAATGCAAGCAAACCTCCTTATCCCAGCTAAGAAGTATCTAAAAAATCAGTCTCTGAAGTATGTGACATTCCAGAGAATGTATCACTAGGTAAAAGGTACCTTTTGTTATTTATACTGTTGCTCTTCAGCTCTACCACCGCTCTTGCTGCCTCCCTACCCGCATCTGTCATCATTAGCACAGCACTTCCCCAGCTGCTGTGGATCTTCAACATGTGAGCTCTTCTAGGCCCTCCAGGAGACTGCTTCAGCGCTTCGCTCTTAGAATACAACCTTAGTCTTCACAAAAGGACAGTACTGACCATGATTTTTTCTCCTCTCAAGCTCTTTCACCTTCCTATTGCTGGCTGCTGCTGCAGCCAGGGTAACATATGCCTATGGGAATATTTGTCAAAGATATAGTTTCTCTGAGTTTCCAGACATGAGTTGGAGTCCTAAAATCACTTCAACTTCATAATCTATATTTTTTCTCTAATAAAAGTATCCCAAGGTATTGCCCATCTGGCATTTAACTGGTGTCTGGTACAGCTGTTCACTTCCCCCTGTGTTAACAGATGCCAAGAGAGGACTCCTCTCAAGCAGGTCCCTGTCCACACCGAGTACTTTGGTAGCTATAAAGTATGTCTACTTCTGTTTGCTTTGAACTGAAGACCAGCTCTAGCAAGAACAGTGAGCTGAAGTTTTCTTTCTACATTCAATTTTTTTTCCTAACATTAACTTTCAGATCATTATTTCTGAAGCAATTTTCTGGATAATAGAATACAAAGGCCTGGTGTGTCTTGAACCCCAGTCTGCTAGATACATATACCATCTGCTTTCAACTGCTTTGATTGTTTGATACACAGCACCTGCATTCCAGAGCCTCAATTCTCTACAACAGCCTGCTGAGTAATACAGGCATTTTGGATAGCAATTCTCAGCACTTAAATTAGACACCTAAATTCAGATTATGTATCCATACCATCTATAGAGTAATCAGATCAGAGAGAAAGGGGTGCCGGAGTGTCCTGCGTGAAGAATCTGTATCTACTGAGAGAGAATATGGTGCAAAGCAGCACCAATGTCTCCACCAAGAAAGAAATAGGCTTTGTTAACTCCAGTTTAATGACAGTTTGCCTTCACCATGTCTGGCTTGCACAGAGCCGCTACGGTGCACTGTACTCTCTCTGATGCTCTGGGTGGGTTTGTTGCCTCTGGCATATCATGACACAGTGCAAGTGCAAGACCTCACATGAGCTGAGGTGCTACATTTAAGGAAGCACTTCCTTCCAGAAGGCTGAAAGTGCTAAGACTCAGGTACAGTAAGTAGGAGCATGGAATGAGTCTTCAGAGGAACAAGGACATGGAAGTGAGGCCTGTCCCTTGGGATCAGGTTTAGCATCAGCCGTGGAAAACCTGGGCGGCCATCCAATGGAGTGCAGTTGCATTGCTCTCCTACCTTCCATCTTTGTTGCTGGACTCAATACAGTACTGAGTCTAGCCAGCTACAGGTGTTCACACGGGGTTGCATTGAACCTAACAAGTTTCTGGGAATCATAGAGTTGTGATGTGGGCTGTATTTCCAGCATTCCTGGTCTTTGAAATTACGCTGGGAGGCACCTGACCTGAACAGGCTTCCTGGAAACCAGATTGCATCTCCCATGGTTTTTTGGTTCTAGTTTCTTCGCTGCATGATGGTGATGATACTGGTCCTGGCGGTCAGCTGGTCTGAGGGACAGTGGAACTGTGCTCATGCCATACCTGAACAAACTTTCCATATGTCACATAAATAATCTGCAATCCAGAAAACTGATTGTTGATTGTTATCAGAAATACAGATTCTAGAAGTTTTCAGGCTAACAAAAAACAAAAAAAGAGTAGACAAAGTATTAATTAAAAAAAGGTTACTCAAGTAAAACCAAAAACACAAACCAGGAGAAAACTCTAATATACAACCATTATCAAAGGTGGAAAAATAAAGGGATCATTTAATGGCTCTTCAAAGCAAAAAGATGTGAAACAACATTCTTTACCTGTCAGGCTTGCCCCATGAGAAAACAGTTTAATTTATATTCAAACATTTGTAATCTTTTATGAACAAGAGCATTTTCTATGGAAGTACCACAGACTAGATATAATCTAATGATTCTTCTAATAGAAAATGCAGATATTCTGACTCTTCACATTGATTTAATGCAGAAAAGATCTTTATTAATGTATGTTTGTTGATTTCTGTTCACACAATTAGAAAACTGATGTTAATCCCAGCAGCTCTCTGGAGTTTTCTGTGAGTCTTCTTGGTGTTACACATGAGAAGACTGACACTCTGACAGTTACTGGGGCACATATGTAAAGAATTTGACTTGACTGGCACACCCTGTCCCATTGGGAGGGATTGCACTACTATTTTCACTGCAAAACTCATGTATATATAAAAGAAAGAGCCACGTGCATTATTTCAAAGGATGAGGTTAACAGTAAGAATTTAAACAGATAGCTATAAACTTAGTAAAGTGAGGATTAGTGCAGACTGTGGTGCAAGTTGATTCCAGACTGCAGCTTTGTGGATTTGCATTTTATACTACGAAAACAACCACACTGGACCGCTAATGGTATGTTCCCTGTTTTTTGGATCCCAAGCCCGAGACAGCCAGGGTGTGATTTCATAGATGCTGACAAGCCAGTACAGCTGAAGCCAGCAGACGCCGTGAGTGACTGGTAGCTATAGGACAGGTTTTGAGCATCTCCAGTGAAGTACACAGGTAATGAAGCACTCGGTTTAGAGGCTGCTTCTGTAAATACTGGGATAAATATTTATGAGGTTTACAAAATACCATGTTAGGGAGCTGAGGCAGCCAACTCATCTGTGTTTGCAGGCTACGGTAAGAAGCATTAGAGAGAAGCCTAAGATAAAGGAACACATTTTGTTGTGAATGCGAGGTTTAGATATCATGCAATAAGCAAGACAAAGTCATACAGCGAGTGAGTGGAACGAAAATAAGTATTCTAATATTATCTCATCTGCTGTGCACTTTCCATTCACATCACAGAAGTACCTTTTCTGGCAGAAAGAAGAAGGTTCAAGTGGCTTCCTCTGAGCATCTAAGTGACTTGTTCAGCTGAATAACAATGGTGCTTATGCTTTGCCAAATCTCATTCACTATCACTGTACTACAAACACTGGGCAACATAAAGGTTAAACAGACTTTGTTTTGACATTTCTGCTGTTTCTAATCTTTTACAATTCAGAGTAATAAATTCAGAGAAAACAGTAAATATTACAAAGAAGTAAGAAAGCTGGACCCTTACATGCAATCTCTTATCCAAAAATGCTGCACAGATAGCACTGACTAATCCACATACAAATTTTAAACTAATACAGCCATTAAATGTTAACCGTATGGCTATGATGTTATTTGTGTACAGCATGTAATATTGATAAAATATGCACTATTCATATATTTAACATTTAATGTTATTTTATTTTTAAAGAAATGCATTGAAATTATTTATAGTTATAATTTAACATAAAATATTAATTAATCTGTTCATATTTCCTTATTAACAATTTCCTCCTTGAACACACGCTTCACAGCATTGGAGAGGTTTATGTTTGATTCACATTATTGTCCTGCTTACACCAATGATGATTTGAGGGCGTTAAAAGGACCTTCATTTAAAAACAAAAAATATCCAAACATTTATTACTGATAAAAAAGAGATTGTGACACAACCAAAATCTTGTCCCGTGAGATCTGAAAGACGGGATAGCAAGAGAAAAGTCATAGTGTTACAGACACCAAAGAGTACACAGACCAAGCCTACCATACCATTTCTAGGCCATTGAGATACAAAGTTCATTGGTAAACTAAAATCAATTCACCTTGTCTACGTGACTGTACTGTTTCAGTGTACTGTTTTTACTGGTGTGGGGGACAAAAGAAGTTTTTATTCTACATACTAGGTGAAAATGCTAAAGAGGAAAGCGATTTACCGGTGAAAGTTCTTTGGAAAATGTTGCCCATACACATATTCACAGTGTGGGCATGCATATCTAGAGTTCTTTGATCTGGAATCATCTTGGCCTGGTCAGGACTGCCCATACAGGGCCTTTCATGCTCTCAAGCCTCCTTTTTGAACTTAATCCTCATAATTGCCCATTACAGCTCATACAGGATTCAGCTGGCCAGGATTTCAAAAGAAGGTCTATTCAAATAAATAGTTCTTATATATATATATAACAATTTCACATGTAATTCTGTTAATCTGAATAGTTACTCCCCATTTACACCTCAGCCACAAATCATAGAATAATAGAATGGTTT
>NW_010229235.1:0-522 GCF_000690775.1 Eurypyga helias
CTCCTGGGGAGGGGTTTGGTGGTGGGACGCGGTATCTGCTGGCAGCAGCCTGTCTGAGCTGGAGGGGCTGTGGCCAGGGCTGGGGGCTCACCCCACACCCCCCGGCCTCCTGCCCTTTATCTCCAGCACCCATGCTTCTTCCCCACGGCTTCAGGGCCTTGTGCCCCTCTGCCGATTGCTCCATACCCGTGACAGCCTGGGGACCGCCACTGGGCTGCTCAGCCAGTGGTGGTGATGGTCAGGGACCCTTGGAAGGGGTCGGGGGTCCTTTCCCGGCCAGCAAGGGCAGTGAGTGACGATGTGAAATCTGCAAACACGGGTGCTGTCGCGTGGACAAGCAAACTGGTGTTTTGCAAGAACGGTTGTGTCTCTTAGAGAGGTCAGGCCCTGACGCTCCTGTGGGGCCTCCGGCAGCCCCACACTGGGGCAGGGTTAGGGGCAGGGAGGCAGTTGCCCATGCCCATTCACTGTCGGACAGCACCTGGCGTTTGGCAGAGCCCAGCAGCTCGCCCCCCCCCGCAC
>NW_010229235.1:1112-1646 GCF_000690775.1 Eurypyga helias
CCGGGGCAGAAGGCAATCGTTTCCCATCTGTGTCCTGCGCGGCAGCTGAGCCCTGAGCTGGCCCCGCTCAGCGCCCAGTCCCGGTGCTGCCCTGTGCCGCAACCACTTCGGCTCCAGCTCTCACTGGGGGAGAGCTCCCCGGGCCCGTGGCCCCCGACGCCCACCCGCCGGGAGGCCAGCAGCCAGCTGCCCGCAAGGTCGTCTGTCCACACCGGGTAAATCTTTAACTGCTTCTTGGGAAACACCTGGGAGCTGCTGTTTGTGTGGGTGCCAGGGGGTTCGGAGACGCTGGAGGGGGTGGGAGCCAGCAGCAAGAGATCCCTGCCGCCAGCCCACCCGGCCGTGGGCCCTGCCAGCCCAGCTCCCCTGTGCCCTGCGGGCAGGTACGGGAGAGCGACCTGCCCGGCACGGCCCCCGGTTCTCGGAAGGAGGGGGAAGGCCTGGGGCGGGGATGTGCCCACCCCACCAGTCACGTCTCTCTTGGTGTCTCTCCCCAGCTTGCTGCGAGAGTGGATTGAAGCGCACCCGTGCTGG
>NW_010229235.1:1667-1943 GCF_000690775.1 Eurypyga helias
GGGGGGCGGGGGGCCGTGCAGGGGGCCGCTGCCGCCGCACTCCAGTCTCCAGGGATGGCCGATAAGTGCAGCGAGGGGCTGCTGGTAAGTGCTGGGTGTGGGGAGCGGGCTGGCGTGGGCACCTGCTGCAGGGACCCATGGCACAGGGAGCAGGACACCAGGACTCCTGTAAGGTTTGATGGCCACCCCCAGGACCCCTGGCCCGGGGACTCCCCTAGCACGATGACTGTGGGGCAGACACCAGCTGCCGCTCGCCTTGAGCCGATGAGGCTCCCC
>NW_010229235.1:2036-2310 GCF_000690775.1 Eurypyga helias
GAAGGTGGGAAAGCCCTGGCCGGGCGGCTCCTCTGCCTGCTTTCAGTAAAGGGTGTGGGTGCCCCTCCATGCTGGGTGCCCCAGAGGGCGCAGCGTGGGGCTGCTTCCCCCCCGCCTCCACCCAGCAGGCTCTCCCAGACTGGGCTGGTAGGATGGAGCGCAGGCAGAGCTGGGTGTTCCGTGGCACCGGTGCGTGCCCAACCTTCTGTCCTTGCAAGCGGTGGGCTGCGTGCTGCCCTGCGCTCACCGGCGCCAGGGAGGGCTGCGGTGCCTG
>NW_010229235.1:2438-2702 GCF_000690775.1 Eurypyga helias
CGATGGCCCCGTGCTTGTGGCAGCTCTGTCTGTGCAACGAGCGGTTTGGGAGCTCTGAGCTCAGCTTCCCGTGCTGGGATGCTGTGCTGTGCCTGGCAGGTGAGCCCCGAATGGGCTTGACTCGTCCCTTTTCCCCCATGGATGGGAGCTGAATGCTGGGGCTGACACAATTGTCAGGCCCTCCCCTTCCCGGGGGGCTCTTCCTGAAATAGCTGCACGCTCCAGCCAGAGGGCCTGGAGCCAGGACTTCCCTGGGAAGCCAAG
>NW_010229236.1:0-26598 GCF_000690775.1 Eurypyga helias
GTCTGCTAATCACCTGACAGGAGGTAAAAAAAAATGTGCTGGGGTCAGAACCTCTGGGGTGACCCCCCCCAAATACCTTCCGGGTCCAGCCTCCGCTAGCTTCCCCCCCGGCCCGCTCCCAGCGCCACCAGTATGGGGGTAACAGTGACCACTCAGCTTGATGTGTTATGGAATGAAACAAAATCTTATAGACTGCCCTAGGAGAGCAGCTCATCCCTGCCTGGGACCAGGACAGCATGTCTTAGACACGAAGGAGATAATTGTAGCTGTGAACAACACGAGGCAGAACAGATATTTGGTTCAGTATTGTGTTTGTTACGTTGGAACATTTTTTTTTCTTTTCCAATTTTGAAAGACACTGTAAATCCTTTACTATAGCTAAGGTTCATAGGAGGTGAAATCTTACCTCTGGTGACATTATACCTTCAACATTTCACTAAGTTCTCCCTGTATTTATGCAAAAGTTGAAGGGTTTTGTTTAGATGTTACTATTTGTGAGAGGCAAAATTTAAATGTCTTGTAACAGTCTTAGAAACATCCACACAAACCATCATCCCATCCCCCTCCTCCCACCCCGCCCCGAAGCCAGCTTTCTGTCTTCGAGAAGTTTCATAAAGACTCAGCATATCTGTATTTAAGTTCAGATCACTGCTGGGAAAAAGCTATTTTCCTTTTTCAAATGCTTAAATGTAAGTTATGTTTAATTTTAATTGACACTGAAAGGTTTTTTTACAATTTTTTTCCAAATTTTCTGCAGTGTTCATGTTCTCTTTTTGATGACGGAATACACAAAATTTCAGTAAGAATAACAATTTCAAATTCATAAGCAATTTTTTTTTCAACAGTTAGCTATATTATACTAAAGTTACATTTTGTAGGGACAGCTATAGGAAAATTTTCCTGGTGCTTTTTTATATTTTTAATTTGCCTGATGGTATTTACAGAAGAATTCTTTGCCAACTTATAAGAATGTGAGTCACTCAATTAGGATGCAGAAAATTTTAGCTAATTTGCACATATTAATTGTATTACTTAGAAGTGACAGGACAAAGTGAATTTAGTTGCCTAAAATTAGGCGGCTAAAACTCTCTCAGATCCTTTATAATTGGTCTAATTTTAAAATCAGCAAGTTTTCCTTATTTCCATTGGATTTGTAGAACATGTAAATCAATTAGTATTGATGTTGTTTAACTGTGTGACCTATTTACTGTACCCTCATTAGAAAAATTTAGTCTGGACCTGGCCCTCTTATGAGACTCGATGTTTTCTTAATTAGTTTAATTATTGTGGACACTGACACCAATAAGCCAACTCTGAAGTGGCTAATTGCTTTATCTGTATGTTTTCTGAATATTTTCTGAATGTATTCTGAACACTAGCCCCAGTCGTACGATTGTACAATAGCAAGTTTAAAATATGGTGAATTATAAAGGTTGCAGAATATATTCAATGCATGGGTAACTTCTAAAGAGTCAGTACTCTTTAGAAGAGTACTTCTAAAGATCACCTGGGATCTGCGAGACACAACATCACCCTTAGAAGAATCTCAGTGAAGTAATTAATTGTATTGGCATACATAAACAGGCATGCACACTCCTGTTCCTACTGTTCCCAAGCTGTATCTTGGAATAAGTTCAGTGGAGTTTTTCTTGATTTACCTCCCTCTGACATTAAGCTTCATAGTTATGTGACATGAAGATGTTATTTGCATTAGCCTGAAAATAAATATTAGGCTAAGCAAACGTGTAAAAATGTGTCTCTCAGACTCACAGCTTGCAGGGTACTGAGCTCTCTGGGCTGTCTCCATGTCCTGTGTTGGGCACGTTGTCTTCTGCAGCATCAGATTCCAAAAACTTCACTGTAAGATGCTGCATGGTCAGTAGTCTGCACATTCATCGGCTGCTTTTCCAAGCTGTAAGAAAGAGTATGTATACACAGTCTACTCAAGCAGCTCACACGACATGTCTATTTAAAGTTATTGTTTTGCTCTGTACCTGCCCATAGAAGTAAATTACAGCTATTTTTTTTCCCTCTACAGTGCTCTTAAATATAATTATCTCTCCATTTTTATAGGGGAAATGGCGTTTAGATGCGACTCTTGACACTTGATGCACATTTGGCATGAGGCCAAGGGGAATCAGAATAAACGTGCAGAAGAAAATGCCAAACACAAGAAAATAACAGCAAGTTAATATGACTTAATGCCAATAAAGCAGTTAAGGTTAGTGGAAACAATCCATGATCTTTTCTTCTAATAAATTATGAACTATTTTATAATACATTATAGCTGGCATAGTTTCTTCCAGCTAAGGTTATCCATCACAGCCTGGATGGAAACACTGCTTGTTCTCTATACCATGGCAGCCAAACTGCTGAGAAAGGCCAGTGGCAGGGAGTGATGAAGATTGACACACTCTGCTCAAGAGCCTGTTCCTGCCATTTTCTACAATTTCCCTTGTGCTCTTTCATTGAAGCAACAGCTCTTGCTCTAACATGCACAGCGACACAGAAATCCTATCAACCCACACCTCCACAGTGGTTTACAGTCCTGGGATGCAAAGCCCGACCGTCAGCCATGCATAGCGGAACCAGCAGCAATGAGCAATACAAATGGCCAAGGTGTGATGTAAGCGTGTGTTTCCTCTAATCCTATTGAGTATCAAAGAAAACATAGCAAAGAGCAGGTGGGAGGTGCCCCTGATTCCATCACTGTTTTTTTGCCGTGTCCAGCCCAGCAGACATTTTCTTGAAGATCTTGTGAGATGAGTGAAGATGAGAAAGTACAAGAGGCTGCGGATCATGGAATCATGGAACGGTTTGGATTGAAAGAGACCTTTAAAGGTCATCTGTTCCAACCCCCTCCTGCAGTGATCAGGGACATCTTCAACTGGATCAGGTTGCTCAGAGCCCCGTCCAACCTGACTTTGAATATTTCCAGACATGGAGCACCTACCACCGCACTAGGCACCCTGTTCCAGTGCCTCACCACACTGATAGTAAAAAAAATTCTTCCTTATGTCTAGTCTAAACCTACCCTCTTTTAGTTTAAAACCATAACCCCTTGTCCTTTTGCTACAGGGCCTGTTAAAAGCCTGTCCCCATCTTTCTTATAAGCCCTCTTTAAGTATTAGAAGATGTGAAGGAGACCCTTGGCGGTGCTGCAGTAGACTCTGTTGAGAACAGGCATGGTAAGTACCTATGGGGTTTGTAGGATTGGATGAGAGGCACCAAATTTTAACTGTTCTCCTGCTCATGCATTTTAAAAGACATCTTACTGAATATGTTCCTCAATTAGTTGACTCTGAAGGAATGACATCAGTGCTGTGATAATTTCAACACTGTGAACAACATTTGACTATAGCTTACCATATCTTCAAATGGAGAATAAAATATAAAGCATTATTTATAATGAGTTAACAAAATGATCCCAAAAAGATACTTAAGCTGCCATTTAGCGCATCTGATTTTTAAAATAAGGTGGCAGGCATTTATGTTCACACATCTGCTGCTTGATTACCATCATCATCATTGTCTCACATGAGCATAATTACTCTTTATGTAATGTATAAATTTAAATACAATCTGTAATGGCATTTTAACAACTGCTGGGAAGTAAATGCTTACTTTCCATAGCTTGGTTTAAATGATATTAGCAAGTAAGTATACACTGTGTAAGGATAGGAACCGTTATTTTACAGGAGGCAGGTGTTAGAAAGTGAAAAACCAAAGCAAATTGTTGTCAGCTTGCTATAGATTTAAACTCAAAACCAATCAAGCCTTAGCTGGTTTTATATTCTGTAATGAGCAAGGAGGTTGGACTGACATTGGCAGACACCCAACTTCATTGCTTTCTCATTTCAGATGAAAATCACACAAAGCCTGTGACTCCTTGCATCAAGATTTAAAAGTTTTTGGATCAGTTCTGTTTTCAAGCTTTTTCACAGGAAGTGTAAAAATTTAAAAATGAGAAACAGTCAGAAAGATTAAGAAATCAAGAACAGTTATGCAGACCAGTCCTTCCAAAAATCAGGTCTTCTGCAAATGGGGATGATGAGTGTCTGGAGTGTATGAAATAAGCATTTCAGATGGAGTTTCCACAGGGAGGTGTTTGCAATCACAGTTCAATAAAACTAACCACCAGTTTTAATGTGACCAGCAAAAGATAGCCCTCTGTAACATGTTTAGCCATGACTTCCTGCTATTCAGAGGCTTTCTTTTTTAAAAAGCAGTGCAATGTATAAAACAACGCTCTTACTTGTAGGCTGCAGGCACTTCACACCATTTGCAGCACAGCAGCCTTTCCATCCTCCTGTGCTATGGGGAACCAGGGAGAACATGCTTTGCAGTGGGACAATCCATAAAGAAGAAATACATCCTGTCCTGCAACTGAGACTGACTGGCCAATGCCAAGACATATCCTACACCGTCCACCTGTTGTCTACTCATTACTGAAGCTGTGTAAAACTACTGAAAAAGTCACCCAGTTTTGGGGCTGTGCATTTAATTTTCTTTGCCTGCTAAAGGTAAGTAGCAGTAGATGTTTAGGGTGGGATAAACCTGCATTGCAGCTGTGTATGGTGGGAACGAAGAACATTTTCCATTAAAATCCTGCTAGAAGGGATGTGGAGCTCTTTGCTTCCAGATCTTAATGAGAAGTTAGAAAAAGTAATATAAAGGACTATCAATGCGGTGTGAAATGATGGAAGCTCACGAGAGAATAGGTCTTGATTTCACTTTTACTGTCTGGATTAGAGGAATGCTCCTCTTGCCTCCTTTTCCCTTGGGATTGGTGGGGGTGATGTACAATGCTGGGCAGCCAGGAAAGACCAGCCCTGAATTAGGAAGTCAGAACAGTTGCATTGTAGTTCCCCAAAAAACCCAGTTTTAGCTGGACTTGATGGGAACCACAATTATCCCCTTGAATCTTCAGTGACCAGATATGCCGTTAGGAAGGTTCCACAAATACTGAGGTATCCCTGTCCCATGAGGCAACCTGCAGGGAAAATCAGCCCCTTAAGGCTATGACATGTGCTGCCTGCAATCCTCTCCACTGATTACCTCCTGCTAAGAGGGTGCTAAGAAAACTCAAATTGATGTACTTGATCTGTGCTGAAAATTGCATGATGTTCCACCATTGCTGTGAAAGAGGCTATTAGTTCTGCAAAAGCTACGACGTCATTTCACAGGGACATTTCCCATTCCTGAAATATATTTGTATTAAATTAATTTCTGAATAAAAAATTAACTGGAGAACTTAACGGGTGGCACCAGGGTCAAAGTTTGGCATTCTGAATTCTCTTCTTTTTGCTTTAGAAAAATTAAAAAGGTGAACAAAAACGTGGCTCACTTCCATGCTCTTTTGTGTATCTTTTTGTTAAGTATCTAAATAAATAAAACCTGTGAAAATTTTGTGATTATCACCACCCTCAGAAAACATTTTCCACGTCTTGAAACCAATTCTTTTTTTCTTTTCTTGACTCGGTGTCTGAAGTGGAAACTGAGTGCAGAAAGGTAACACCTTAGTCATGGCTCATTTTGTTTGACTTCTGAAAAGAGGGGCAGTTTACTTTATGGTATTTGTCTTGTAATGAACGGTTAATGCTGACTTTGTTTTGCTTTGGTTTGTTTGCTTTAATTTGTTTTGCAGATGAGGTATCTTATCTGCATTCCATAAAAGCACTTAAGACAAATTACTGAATACTGGGAAACCCATCTACTGTTCTGTATGTTTGGGAAACAAAATATGCTAGCACTAGAAGAAAACTTGGCCTTTACCCTTTACCCGGCATATTCTGAAGGCAGTAAGGGCTGACAAAATGTACAGTGAGATGTGCAGGTTGCACAGCTTTGGGGGCAGTGACAGTTCTGCTTTTGGACAGCACGTGGCATTAAAAAAAAAAGAAACCATTGAGAGAGGGCACCACTAGAATGTAAAATAAGTAAAACTCTGACTCTCAGTTTATTTCTAATTTTTCTTCAAGGATTCATCAATCATCCCCAGTTTTGAGCAAATCCATTAAGGCATGTCTAACACATGCACTGTTTCCAGTGCATGCAAAATTGCAAGGGGTGTGTTTCTTCATGCTGGAGCACAGTTCTTGTGTCCTCAAGTCAGAGCTCTACAGGGAGAACCTGGAGAGGGCTGAGAGATTGCTAATTCAAGTGTTTCTTCAGGGATATGCATTAACCTGTGCATTAACCTATGCAGATCTGAGCACTTGACTGGATTTTTCAAGTGTCACCAAGTCTACAGAGTTGATACAGAGTTAAACTAAATGGAATATGAAAAGGTTAAAAATACACTTGAGGTGTATGTACAACCACTGCACCA
Organism: Eurypyga helias; assembly: GCF_000690775.1. Taxonomy (NCBI): domain Eukaryota; kingdom Metazoa; phylum Chordata; class Aves; order Eurypygiformes; family Eurypygidae; genus Eurypyga; species Eurypyga helias. The sequence goes on from NW_010229236.1 coordinate 6,332, forward strand.
AAAGATTTATTTATTTTCTTGCTTACTGACTTATGTATTTATTTATTTTAGGTGGGATTTAACAGTAACTTTTACTTGGGCCTTTTTACTGTTTACCTATTGCACCACGTACTTCTTCTACTAAATTCTTACTCGTTTGCTTGCTTGCTTGCTTTCAGAATCATGAACCCAAATGTACAAATAAGTTAATGACATTCTTTCATTTTAAGCATATATAAACTCCAGAAACAGGCTGATTTACAGCCAATCATAATTTTGAAATGTGGAAAAGTTATGATCAGTATCTAAATTATGATTTTCCTATTTTATAATATTTATAAGTTATATCTTAAAATTAAAATCAGGTTTGTTTCTATAAAATGTGGTTACATAAATTTCATTCTTTAAAGGTTTCTTAGAGAACTATGTATCGTCACCTTCTCTGTGAAATTACTGTTTTTACAAAACTTCTTGATTTATTCTTGTTTCTTATGCTCAGCAATAACAGTATATCTTTATATTAAATGAAAAGCAAAATAAATTCAGTAAAAAAAAGTTGCAACTCACTTGTATTTTTATTGTTATATTAATTTTATAAGTGTAGAGTTTGATATTTTAGAAATCGTGTAGATCCTTTGCAGACAAACTCTTTGTTGAAATTGCATAAAATAAAGATTATAAAACTGAGCTGTGAGATTAGGTCTCTGTGTGTGTGTATATGACACAGCCCCCAATCATTTGTCATGCCATGTCCTGCTTGCTATTCAGAACACTCTTTTACCCAATACAACTTAATTTTTGATGTAGTTAATGTATATGTCTTTCTCAATTTTCTAATAAAATAAAAAGCTCATATTGCTTAAACACATCTCTTTGGTTGAACTCCTAATTAAAATCTTTACATTCTTTTGAATTCCCATTTCTAGGCCTTTCAGGAAGTTGAGCTGATGAAAAGGCTCTTCTTTTGATCTTGATCTATTTTAATCTGGGTATTATGGTGATGGGTAAAGTCTACAGTTCTGTGCAGCACCATCCTTTAGGGACAGAAGAATTAAAAACAGCACAGCACTTCTTAATTTTAACTACAGTTTTTTAACACATTCAGGATGGCTCAATATATGGCCACAACATATTCGTAACTGTCGGATAAATGGCTTTGAGATATGTGAATTTATTTCTGTGTATTACAACTGCTTTGGAAAGACACTTCAGAAAAAGTGGAACCCAAGATGCTTCTGACATCGCTTCTTCACAGCCAGGGCAGAGCTAAACTCTGCTCAGTGCTCATTCCAGAGGAGAGTCAAGCTGCGTAGACTTTGAGTGGACATCAGTCCCAACAGCCTTGCTTTCTTACCCTTTAATTAATGAGTGGAAGTGATGGTTGGTGCACTGAGCAAGGTGCATTTAGCTGCAAGTCCAGCTATGTTTCCAAGCAAGGGACTGTCAAGGATATCAGCAAACTGCAAGTCATGGTCAGGAAAAGAGGAAAATCTGCCCATGGACAGTCATCCTACCCCTCATTAACTCCTGGTATTTTCCTTAACCTCTAAATGTTTGAGCTAATGCCAATGTAGTGCTGAGTAGGGAATAAACTGTGCTGGGAAATGGGATGCTGAGTCTTGTCCCCACTTGAGAAGAGAGAAAAGCAAGGACCAAACTGTGACTCTAGTGCACACTGCCTCTTCAGAGCATCTTTCATGGGAGCTCATTTAACCCCCTGCTTGCTTAGGAATAATTAATGGGATAAGTGAATCTGGCTTCAGATTTGTAATGGATATTGTGGAACAGAAAACAAAAAGGCAAAGAGTAGAAAATTTGGACCTTAAGTGTATGCATATAGTAAGAGTATCTGAGGGCAAAATTAGTCCGGCTTTATTTAACAGAAAGCCAAAAGATAAATGTGTATGGATCTACAACATCAACCATCAGTCTGCTAGGAGGATGAAGGCAATACCACCAATATCAAGCAATGTGCAGTCATTTAGCCATAAAATTTACTTCCATTTTGTGTTGATCCACCATATGAGTCACCTTGAAACTAATTTTTTTATTTCCCTTTCCACTGTTATTTTCATCTCTGTGCCAGTGCATTGAAGAGTTAATAAAATTTTACTGCTACAAGAGGTAATTTCACAACTAAATGCAGCAATTTGAAGCGGGAAATGGAACAAATGCCAAGGAGATGTTTAATGAGGTGGTGTTCTGGATGTACTATTTGAAGAACATTTGCAGAATTCTTTGATTTCTTTAGAACATGCAGGAGACAATAAACCCAACGCAGTACTACCATTGACCCTCACAGTCGCATTCAGCTCAAAATCTCTATCCCACTCGGAATTACAAATAAATCTGATACTGAATTACCTAATATAATGAAAATGTTCCTGTGTATTCTGCACAGAAAAATTTTCAGTAAAACAGCTCTTCCTTCAGTCTAAACATTTAAGAAGGTAAGATTTGAATCTGCTTATTCATATTAAAACAATTGCAGGCCTCACCAGTCTTAAGACTGGTGAACAAGTTGTGTTTAAACAGTGCCAAACTCCAATTTAACCACATCTCACAACAGTTAGATCTTTATATTTTTGTCTTCTGACAACAACTGTAGAAATGTATACTTAGAAACTGTCAATACCACATGTATTGATTTTATCTGAAAGAAGCATGCTGGTGTAACTGGCTGTGCACGACAATGTGTGGACTCCAGTGCCAACCACTCAAGGACAATGTTCATCTCAGTTTCTAAATCTCAGCATGCAACATATGGAATTCAATCTTTGGCCTGATCATTCCTGGAACAGCAAGAAATCATAGATATCTAACTGCATCGGAATTGACTGAGCTGCTGAAAAGAATGTGGTTTTGTGTCAGTCTTGTTGCCATCAATGGGTACCAATCAAATCCGATATCCAAATATCAGTGAATAAAAGAAAGGCAGATAATAGTTCTTTTCTTTTTTTATTGAATATCTCAAATTAATACAATTCTTTAACTGTTTCTTGGCATTCTTCTTAATTTCTCACCACACTAATTTAAAAAAAATAATTATAAGCTTTATTTTTCTTACACCCCTCATGGTGCTGCAGGGATGCAATACCTTGAACTGAACGTACAAATTCCGCAGGACAAGTAATGAAGGAAGGCAAATTCATTTGAGCAAAAAAGCAGAAACATGAACAAACATTAAAAAGGACTATTAAAAAACTAGCATATATGATTTTTTTATCGCTCTGAATTTTTCTTGGTTAGGTTTTAGTTAGGAAAGCTTAAGAGTTCTCTGTGCAATTCAGTTTTGTCTCCTGCTTGATCCTCTGGTGAGATCACAGCGTCTGCGATACTTTGGAGGTTTTGCTATAGAAAAGGTGAATGTTGGTATTTGAGCAGGAGTCACCAACCCCTGTCCTCCTCGACTCCTCCAAGATGACAGGTAAATTCTTTCCGCCAGATGTCTAGTGCCTCAAGGAGAATTTCATCAAGCTTGGTGACTTAAAAACAAGTAACTTAACCTGAATCCTCCCTAAGCTGTTTTTTTCCCCACAGTAGCTAGAATTCTGCCCTGTTGACAACTGCTGGACATGAAAACAGATTTCAGCCAAGTAATGACTGAAAAACGAAACCAAACTCAGCTCTTTTGCTGGAGTGTGGTAGGTATACCTTTCTTTCCCCTGAGCAATGAATCAACCCTTCCCTTTGTTTTCTGCCTCACAACCAACGTACTTACAGACACTTTCCAGCTACCTTTCATATCCCTGGAGACACCTGAACTGGCTTTGTGCCTTAAGGATTTGACAGCAGCTTTTAGTGAGTCATATCCAGGATCTATCTGACCTTTCATCCTGTCTCCAACCAAAGTCAATAGCAGGTATTTAGACAATAGTATAATCACTGGGTAGGTATGTATTAATTTTTTTATCAGCATCTTGTGTTTGATGAACATCCTGAACAAGAATTTACCTACAATATCCATGCACAGAATTTGTTTCCCCGCAGTGAATTTTTCCCATTATTTAAAGGCATTTTTAGCATACAGAATAACCCTCAGTGTGAAGTTCCATAGCAAAAAAACACACTGTTAGAAATAACCTCCATCGGTGCTGAACCTACCACCCATGCACCTATCCAAAGTATTATTAATTCATCAATTTTCTCTTTCTGGCCCTTGATTCTCTCGTTGCATCAATTTGCACTTCTGTGAGGTATGCCAGCTCTTATGCCTTCTTTATGCTTCTGTGTATCAGTTACCCAAACTGAAGCTCCCTTTGGGATGCTGACACCATTAGACTTCATGTGCTCTCTTGTGAAAAGGTTTGGGTTTGGCCAGGCAGCATCTTCCAACTCTCCTTCTTCTTGTCCCAAAACCCTGGCTGAAAAAGCAAAGTTGGGAAAATTATTAGCATCTATAATTATAATTCAGGACTGAAACAATAACCTTAATTTCCCTTTGACAGCTACCTCCATGTACAGTAGATGCCATCTGATGTGCAATCAGAATGAGAGGGTTTGGCAGTCAGCTTGCGTTTTGTAAATCACTGCTGAAGCCACAAGATGAACCTCATGCAGGAGAGGGCAGTGGGCTCAAAACAGAGATACACTGAATAAACTTAAAGGTTCCAGCTCGGGGTTTGACACCAATCAGCACAACACTGATCAATTTACCCAATGAAGAAATAAATTATTCCATATTTAGGTCCGTGATGTCACAAGAAGACAGCTGTGAGCAGCACACCGGTAGTGTAATGCCAGCTTGCTGAGCAGGGTCTGGAGTGAAGGTGTGTTTGGGGAATCGGACCCAGCTGTAGCCATTAGCCCGTGCACAGGGCTTTCACTGGGGGTGTTTGTAGCTGGACGCAGATGTTTCCCAGTCCCAGAATATCCTTGAACACCCAGTAACAAAACAAACAAACAAAAAACAAACACACAAAACCCAAACAAACAAACAAAAAAAAGGGTCAGTATTGTTCTACTGCTGATTTTACAACCTTGCCAGAAATAAGCAAGTAAATCCCAAAGCAGCACGTCTTTTCTTCACTGGTGCAAATCATCAATTCTTTACATAAATAACAGTTTCCTTTTCAGTATTCATTCTAGTTGAGTGGACTGGTTACCTGGCCACATAATCTTCTTCAAGTGGATAAAAGCCACTTAGCTACGTACCACATACATTGGAAGGGAAACTGAGGGAAGCTCCAGGAATACTTTACAGGCAGAAGTTGTGCTCCTAGGTTTATCATTTTGAGGAGGATAGTTATCTGTTTGGTTTCGCATTATGTCCCCAGACATCTCAGTGTGTATGTGCACGTAGGTAAGCACTAATAAATGGTAAGTTTACACGCAAGCGCACACATGCCAGAGAAAACATGTGGGTACACTTACATATGTGCTTAGGTTCTATAAACTCAGTTTTTCACAACTGGAAGCAGAAAGGCCACACACCTTTTTTGAATTAAAGAGTCAGTGCAATGTCCCCTTGCTTGCACATGAAAATGCACATTTTGCAGACATGGTTGATGGAGTTTAGACCTTTATGCTGGGATTAATCTCTACTAATTTGGGTTACCTAACAGTCAGGCACCATCAGCTAGAAAGAGGCACTTCCAGAAATCAGAGTTCGAAGAGTTGAGGTCATTTCTCATCTGGATGCTACACAAGCACCTTAACAGCTTGTTTAAATTGGATGTCTGACTTCAACACAGTTAAGAGGAAACAAATCTTTTTACCCGCTACTTGATTGCTGTTAGACAGTTCAGAAAGATCATCTGAGTATGCAAATAACTAACTGGACAGAAAAAAAAAGAGAAAGTAGGGTAATATCACTTGTGTTCTGGAAAAAACATACTAGAGAGCTGAAGAATCCAGACAGATCTGGATATTGGCCTCCTATAACATGCATGTCTTACAAAGTTGCACAAGACAGGTGTTTTCAAAATCTGCATGCAATACCAGCTTTCCATTACATGCCTCTATCTTGCCTTATTCAGGCAAGAGCAAAGAGGTTTGCAGGTAAAAATGCCACCATTGGCTTTAATGGGTATAAACACCAAAAGAGTATTCAGCACAAATGACTGGAATTGTTAAAATGTACCTATTGCTGTTTGGTATCTTCAGACTGCCAGTGTTTATGGAGGAATTAGGAAAAGTATGGAGCCGTTAAAATCTTGTATAATATTTTCTTCCACAAATAACTACTTTATTAACATTATTATTATTTATTAATATTTGAATATTTTTATTTTAAACAAAATATATTGATAATATTCCTCAATATATTGAAACACACACATTAGATGGAGGTATAATTAAAACGTGTAACTCAAAGAAAAACTATCCCTTTCAACACTCTGTTAATTTAAATTTAGTGATGTCCAAAACCACATGATCTTTTATCTAATGCTTTGACACCCTTTCAGATGATTGAATCAAGAGTACATCCCAAGTCTTCCTTTCCAAATGGTGGGAAATATTAATCTGCTGTGAAAAAAACTCGTCCTGAACATCGACAACATGACCCTTTGTTATATTCATCAAGAAAGCTTCAATTCCAAAGCTGTTGATCCAGCTCTTTTCATAAACACTCCATATCAACACAAAACAAAAATAGCTAGGCCATTACCTCAATCATCAATGATCTTTTAAGAGACAGGTTATTTAAAGTATCTCACCCATGGAAGAGATCTCTGTATTTACAATCATTTATATTGCTACATAGAAATTAACAGATTATTTCTTCTTTACCTAGGTATGTAGACTGTGCCCATCGGGGTTGGATTACCCTTAATGACTTTGGGAGGGTTAGCTCACACAGGAGGGAAGAATGGAATTTTGTCTGTTTTTTTCACAGTCATTTCTGAAAGCTGAGGAGTGAAACAATGTGCAAATCTGATTTACGCAGAACAGCAGAAATATGGCTTTGTTCATCTTGGGAAATTATTGCCTGAGTGATGCTGCAGATGTCCATATAACTGAAGACATGTTCCATGGCCTCCGAAAAAATACAACACAAAAGACAGTAGGAAATAAAAGCACACATCTTACACGGAGCTGTATATATAACTATCTTCAATCTTTATGAGAATATTCATTGCTATTTGTAGGGTTTATCTTGAAAAGCATAATTTGAGGGTTTTATTTTGTTTTGTTCGGTTGGGTTTTTTTTCTTCTGGAAACAAACAAATGGGAAACGCATTAGCCGTGCATGCAGTATCTCCACTGCATTGTGGAGAGCGGACAAAGGAAACATGAACACGTAAAACAGCTGTGCCCGATTAGCAGTCTGCCGGATAGTTGCAAGCCATATATTACCAGTCACTTCGAACAAATGCCCACACCCTCGATTCTTCACAGCAGAGCCTTGCATGCCCATTTTATGAGCAGATGTGTTATTGTAATCCCACACAATTCATCCATTCAAGGAAAAAACAACAAAAAACCCAGAAAGATCATCTTTTTAGTTGGAATGGGCTAGCAAAACCCACTTCCATAATATATTGAGAATGTTTTTATGTGGATGCAGGGAAGCATTTGAGGAGGGATGTCTTTCCAGGTTGCATTGCCCAGGCACAGTGGCAGGAGAGACACATCATTTTTGGAGATGGCATATTGCAGTAAGGAGATCCTTGTTTTCTCCTGCTGACTCTGACGGTCTCCCTTCTAGATTTAAGCTGGAGCTCAGGGAGATGAATCCCACTTTGGACCCATTTCCAACTCAAATAGAGAGTCAGGTACAGTCAGTCACCCAGGAGAGGCTCCTCAGCAGAGCTAGACACCTGCGTCAAAGGAGGAGCTGCTCATGCCAGGCTGCCCTTGTCACTAACGGGCACTTTGAGACCGTGATTCATGTGGCTGATTTTAGGTGCCTACATTTGCATAAGAAGAATAATTTTTGAGAATTATGCCTATGTTTGGCCAAATGATTCCCACCCTTGGCTTTCCTTTGGCCAAGGTGACATCTGATGGGTTGTGAATTCGAAAGTCATCTATAAAGTTCCGCATTTTCCAGTATGAGTTAATGTTTTATACTTGAAGGATTGAGAGCTGCTTACCAGTTGTGGTTTAAGCTCTGATCTTGGTATTTAGCTTCCAGTGGATCTCTTGCATTGCATCTAAACTATAGCATTTCATAATGGGAGAGGAAAAAATGTGGGAATTACCTGTTAATTCTCAAGTATTCATACACTTCCCATCAGGGTTACAATAACAATTAAAAAACAGCTAAGTATTAAAACGTGGAGAATTAATTAATTAATTAACTGCCAACTTTGTTCTGTTGCTGTTTGCAGACTTCTTTTGTTTCTTTCACCTTTCACTTGTGTTCACACAAGGGACATATTTCCTCCCATTCCCTGACAGTACAGGAAATCTACATGAAAAAAAATGGTTCAGTCATTTGTATTTCAATCATGGAAGCAGAGGCTGTTCTTTGGAGCTGTACATAAACAGAATTTGAAAAAGTAACAATGGACTAAGCCATATTTACACAAGCATTTGTAATAACAACTCACAAGCATTCACAGAATGTTTAATTCCTGTTAGCTCAATTGCACAATTGGTTTGTCACTTGTATCTTACCCAACCTATAAATCTTCCTGCTAGATATGAAATCTAGTCAATTTTTACACCATCCTTCACATTAAGCACACGCATCCTGCTGCTCTACTGAGGGGAAGGAAAAACCTAAGGATTCTTTAAAACAGTTCTTTGTTTTTTAATTCAACAATACAGCACATTAAAATTAAAATGAAAAGTGCTGCACCTTATATTAGTTGATGAGCTTTACAGACATTGTCATAATTGTGTGTGTGGTTTTTTAATGACTGCTTCTTGTAAAATACCTTTGGTAGTGCAAGATCAAAGCAAAGCAGAGATGTCTGCTGTAAGATGATAATTCAGGTAAACTCAATGTTAAAAATGCAAATGTTGGAATGTGATTGACTTTGCTTCTATTTAATGTTTATTTTCCCTGCCAAAGCAATGACAAGTTCAAACTAATTCCAGCCCTGCTGTAAAATAAATCGAAACTACTGTAAGTCAACTCATCTCCATTTTTTTTAAGTTAACCTAGATCTCACATGGTAAAACACTACTCAAAGGTTCCATCCAGTTAGCTTTCTATTGTGCCCCAGGAACATGAGAAAGAGCTCAAATAAATTAGCCCAGCTATAAATATTTTCAAAATAATTCGGTCATCAATTAAAATTGTACAACAACGTACCATCCCTGTTTCCTCCATGACAGCAGCTCTGACGTCTGCATGCAGTGTGTGTCCCTCAGTTGTGATCCATCCTCAGAATTAAACTGTTTCAGCCAGTAAAACCCTCTGTCTGGGAATTCTAAATGTGTGAATTACAAGCCCTGCAGAGCTGGACACAATCCTGTGCACATGAAGGTCTTGCTAGATCAGTCACACTTGGTGCTTGGAAGGTGTTGGAAGGAAGGGGACTTGCTGGTGGCACCTGTGGCACAGGCACAAAGGGGAGGGGGGACGTTCCCTGTTTCTGCATGCTTTACAACCTAATTTAAAGCAGTAAGTGCCACCAAACATGATATCATCCAGAAAAGGAGGAGGAAGGACCATGGGGAACACCCACAAAACCCTGAAGCATCATTTGCTGGTTTGACATCATTCTTTTTTTTCCCCCTGCCATGCATACAGTGCTACTGCACAGCGTCTCCCTTCAGGACAACTTTCTAAGATCTCATTTTATTTCTAAGGAGAGATGGCCAAAATTGGTTTTCCTGGACGTGTCTGCTTTAGGCCCGACACTGCAAATCCCAAACAAGCCCACAGTAGCCTGCAAGTGCTTTGGATGGGTGCAACACCTTCACGTGGCATCTTCCACAGAGCCCCCAGAAACATGAAAAATAAGGAATAACAATGCTACAGTTAATTACCATTAATCATGAGAACCCTGATTATTCAGACATCATGGATGACTAGTGTCATCGCCTGATTAAATCTTCTCCTGCAGAAAGCAGCTTGCTATTTACTGCATCTGTCCGTCACTCCTGTTCTACTTCACAGAAATATTAATATTCCCTCCAAAACAGGATTCTCTCTGGATGAGAGCACGTTAGTGCAAGGAAATGTCAAATAGCCTAATTCAAGTGGTTTTAGAAAACAGACATAAAATCAAGATTGTAATGGTATAAATAGAGATGTGAAATTACGCTCCAGCAGAGAAAAAGGGAAATGGAGAGGCACGGAGACAGACTTACAGACAGCTAGACATCCATTGCATGTCTGTACTGAAACACGCGTGTTCACAATAGGAAACACACATCTTCACATGAAACTTATTACACTAATTTTCATGTATAGGAACCGCAGCCTTGGCAGGGACTGTCATCTGTGCTTTTCCTCCCGGTGTAAATCCTTCCCAGAGAGAACAGTGCATTTCATGGCATCCAGGGAGAGCAGCCCACGGGCACGGCTTTTGAAGCTTTTTTTGAGGGTTCCAGGGTCTGGGGACCAGGTCCACGTGCAGAGTGATGCCCAGCATGCTGTACCAGCGTGCACGCGCTTAGGGTAAGTGCCTTTGGCAACAGCCCTCCCAACAGGAACATACGAACCAGAACCAACGGGGCTGGTGTTTTGTACCTCACACACAGAATTCTGTTGATTTTTTTCTTAAATTGTTCTGTTCGTTAAGGTACTGAAGAAACGCAGAAAGGAAATTTAGGATGGGTAAGTAAATGAAGATTTTTTCAGCTACAAATCCCCCCTCTCCCTCCTGGCCCCACTGGAGACTGGGAGAGGAGGGACTGAGCAAGGAGGAACAGCTTGGTGATACAAAAAATACCATTTTAGGGATTTGTTTTGTATTTCAGCAATTTTTTATTCCAAAAATCCAGTTTAAAATGGTTTTTTAAACTGAAGGTTTTGTTTATTCATCTGTTTATCTGGCTAATTACACTGACCTGGTGCCCAGTGCATCCTATGAACAACTGTATCAACGCAGCGGAGAGGATGGTGAGCTGCCAGGTAAAACTCTGTGAGCCGCCTTGGCTGTCAGAGAGGAGATGGTAGACCTGGAGCAAGGGCTGAACTGATGTCCAGGACTGGGAAACAGCAAGTGGAGGGAAGAGGATGCTGAGGGAAGACATTGTACTCCGACTTTTCTAATGAACCATCAAATTGCTTGCAAAAAGAGAGGATGAATGGTAGCCGGCGGTGCCAGATATTAAACATCTTTTTTCAGCACATTTTCTCTCTGTTAGAGTCATGCCCAGTTACAACCAGCCATCTGCCTGAATAGTTGCTGAAGTATGACCCTGGTGGAATGGACTGCTTGTTGGCAAGCAACTCACATGGTTTTGGGAAAAGGTGGATTACCATGTGCAGGATCCATATAATCATACACTTGAAATTACAGCTTTTCTAAGAACACAGATAAACCTAAAAATGAAAATAATGAAAAAAAGTTTGGCTGTGATATATCTCCATGGGAAGACACTCCAGCTGGGTGGAAATCATTCAACTTCAACGTGGTCATTCTCTGACTGGAAGAATACCTTTCACACCCCAAATTGGGGTAAAAACATCTCTGGTTTAATATGTGCAATGTAACTCAAGCAAGGCTGGAAAATCACAGTGGTTTCGTCTGTCCTCACCATCTGTTGAGCTCAAACAGTAATTTCCTAAACAAAATATTTCAGGATTTATATGAACACCTAAATGTTGAGGCATACGTAAGGAAAGACAGTTGTATTTCCTCACAGAAGACAAACACCCCTCCAAGAGAGCGAAGATGAAGTTCACTCTCACCTCAATCAAATCTGCTTCATGCATGTTTTTTTGCAGTCAACCCCAATAGATGCATGGGGTCTTTTTTTATTTTCTGAAATACAAAGGATATACGATACAGCCTCAAATACAGATTTTATGCATCAAAAAGTGGCTGTTCACACAATGTATGACTGTCATCACTGTGATAAGGCAGTTTCCTGCAGATGAGTATCAGTAAAATCCTTCCACTGTACCTCTGCATCCTGCATTCTGGATAAGCAATATGCACTTGACAAAAAAAATCCAACCCAAACCCTATTTTAGGAGTGTTTAAGACAGTGTTAAAATATTTTGTAAAGACTTTTTTTGCCTGCCTCTGCCTGTAGCGCCAAGTTCCCTAAATAATTATCAGGCAAAGCACAGCATGCTTAGAAAGAGCAATGAAAACCTCAAAAATTGCCAAATATAACCTTTCTGGGTACAAATCTATGATGCCTGGAGAGTCTTACCGTAGGCTCTTTTAAGGTTAGAAGTACATGATGGATCCCTTTAGGAAAATCTCATTTATATAGACATAAAACGACTTTTATCCTCATTTAAGGTGGAAATTACTAAAATTGCTGTATTTTTGGATGTGTGGAACATTTGCAAACCATGGGGGAAAATCCCTCAATGTTTTTTAGGGCGTGTGCTGCTCGAATATCTGGGCATCACTTGCCCCTGAGGGAAAGAACTTTGTTATTTTGAAGTGATGGAGTTTTGAATTTTTTAACAACTCCTGGAGGAGAATGATCTGTAGCAGAAATGTTAGGTGATCAAAGGAACAACTTAAATTATTGTTTAAGGGATTTAAAAATTTATTTTACCGCTTATCTGTGAACTCCTGTATCTCATATTAAACTGCGAAGGGTGTGAGAAAGGGACACCCCGCTCAGTGAGGACTATGTTTAACTGAGAATTAAACACATACCCCACAGTGTGTGCCAGCTGCTGTCAATCCCATTCTGAAATGCCCCACACCATCCCCAAAAAACAGGGCAGCGCAGCCAACTGTTCTGGGATCAGGAATGGAAACTCTTATCACAGCCCTGGCAGGGCAGGGCAGAGCAGGGACATAAATGTCCTGCCCATCGACTTTATGTGAAGCATCTGCTTAATCCCACTGACACTCCAGGTGCTTGAGTACTTTTAAAAATCTTTCTTAAAGCTAAGCAAGTCCTCAAGTACCTTCACCTCAAGTACTCTAGGTGAAGACATCAACTCAGGGATGTTTTCCTGAGCTGGAGTCTTCACCTAGTTAGAGCAAACCTTGACACTACTGAAAAACTGTGTTTATGGGAGGATGTGCATTATCTGTTTTAAGTTAGCTTCTGCTTCTCCAGACCTCACATACTCACTGGTCACTTCTTTTCCTCAGATTATCTGAAGAAGGGAGACTGCGTTGTAGTCTATGGATTAGTAATTCGCTTGTTTGAATATTGATTATTTCTTATTCAGGCAAAAAAGCTCCACTTCTGAGGATCTGTATGTTCCTTGTACTGCAGGGTGAGCAAAATAAAATGAGGAGGCAGTTTCTAAAAAGAAGTGTAAAAGCTTCTTCTCATAAGGAGTCGAAGATGTCTTGCCTGAAGGTACCAACCAAGGCAAGCACAAGAACTGAATCAGTCTCAGCTTCCTTCCACCCACGCTCCTCTTTTGGGCTCCCATGTAGGCTCCCACAGTCACCACCACATGCAGAAAAATCAGTGAGCTGTAGGAGGGAATTAAATAACATGTTCCTCTCTCTGCTACTTCAGGATTATTGTCTATTTTCTGTGGGTCGGTTTTTTTCTCCTTCTGGTTAGTTGTTTTTTAAGAGGGCATAAGAAATTAGGCTTTTGTATCCTCCTTTGGAAGTGGAGTAAATTCAACAGTTCAGAGTGCATAACTGAGAAAATATCTTTTTTTTTTTAATGGTCTCTAAGATAACTGCAAATCAACAAAGGAAAAGGAAAAGGAAAAGGAAAAGGAAAAGGAAAAGGAAAAGGAAAAGGAAAAGGAAAAGGAAAAGGAAAAGGAAAAGGAAAAGGAAAAGGAAAAGGAAAAGGAAAAGGAAAAGGAAAAGGAAAAGGAAAAGGAAAAGGAAAAGGAAAGAAAGGAAGAATGAGCTAAACTATGTTTCAATTTTTTTGAGTGTCAAATACATCTTCAGTTTCTGTAAAGTTAGAATAGTATCATTTGCATTCATCATAACTAGGAAATTAAAAAGTGAAATTCTTTGTGACAAATGCATTTTAATTGAATTTTCTTTGTTATTTTAGATGTATGCATATTTAAATATCCATTACTAGTATTAATAAATATTGACATATTAATTTTATATAAAAAATTAATCAGAATTAAATAGTATCACAGGTACAAAGGGGAAATATCTCTTTGCACAGCAGAAAGTCTACAAACAGGTGACACACTGCATAGTTGGTGCAGTGACCAAAGTTTTTTAAACGAGAAAAGCCTGATGAAGTCTTTAACATCCCCCTAAAACAGAATGGTCCCTGGTTTCTAGGCTGAAGAAGTTCCCATCATGCATACATTACAAATTCTTCAGATAAGATCTGAACTAAAAAAAAGCCCAAACAAAGCTTTGATTTTCCTCATGGAAAACAATGGGTAATCATTAGGAATGACTGTCCACTCCTTCATAACCCATGTCAAATGGCATGGTATTTATTCTTAGTCTTCCATTCTATTAGATGTGCCAATGATTCATATAAAAGAGACAAGTGACTTCAACTCAGTGCGGGGAGTAAACACGATGGGCCTAATTCAGATCTGGCTTACCCAGTGTGGTTATTTTGGATTGCAACTGTTTCCCTTTACTGTAAAAGCACATAGCTAATTTTAATGTACTAGGACCATCCTTACCATGATATAACTCTACCAGCCTGAATAGAAATAAGCCAACAGTATGTTAGTGCAGTGAGGATCAGATTCTGGGCCAAATAACCAGGGTTAGCTGTAGGCTTTGTAGATAAACATCTCTGGAATTTCTTTTGCCACAGAGGAAAAAAAGGGAGTGATTTTTGCTGTGTTGTCTCCAAACACAAATTAAGTTCTAGTTTCTGAACAAGTAAATCGTTGAACATTACTCTCTTAAACAAATGTAGCCAAAAGTGGGCACTTTATCTTAATGAGAAGGAAACAGAGAGAATAAGTTATTTCCTTTAGGAGATCAAAACATGACGTGGAAAACAAAAGAATAAACTTAAATGGTGGTGTAATCCCCAAAGAAAAACCTTCAGTAATACTGTGCCCCCAGCAGATCGCTCACAAACATGTAAATAATTTTATCTGTAAATAACTGAAGATCACAGAAACTGATTTAAATAGTCTTGTTCTAACTTGAACAAACAGTGTGATTCTCAAAACAGAATTACTATGGACTAGGGGTTCGGCTTGATAAAAACTCTATTAGCTGTGCTGATGTGAAAGGACTATTTCAGGGATGCAAAAGAGGAAAGGAAGAGGGAAAGCGAGGAGAGGCAACTGCTGCCGGGCAATGGGGAAGCGAAGGTGGAGAGCAGCTTACTCTCACAGCTTCAGCCCTGTCACGTTAAAGCAGCGCCATATGGGAAGGGGCACATTATACTCACACTCCTCAACCCAGATTATTGCTCAGGGAGGCTTCTGAGCTTTTTATTAAAACAACACTTGAGTATAGGTTTTCTGGGCATTTATATTATACTCATTGCTATGATATCTGAGCACTTGGAATCTGTGTTTCTTAATAGTTTCTTAACTACAGCTTCAGCTGGACACGTGATTGTATGACGACGTAAACAGCCGTGATGCTTGTAGCAGACATGCTAGGACACATGAGCTGGCAAGCCACCACGTTGGACAAGGGACCTTTATTTTATTTGTTTATTTATTACCATGAAGGTAGCTCAGGTCAGCTGCAGCCTCGCCACCCTCAGAGATGTTCTGGACTCAGGTGTCTGTGGCCTCGCACAGCCTGACCCACCTGGACCTCTCCGAGAGCGGAGCTGGACTCTTGGTGTAAAATAGCGTATGATTCTGTGGACAGACTTCACAGGAATCGTGTGTGTGTGGCCCTCTCAGTAGGCAATCCCATATAAAAGATGTGCAGCTCACAGGGCAATACCACACATGAGTTTTCCCATTTTCCTTTCTATTGCAGCCTGAAATGACCAAACTGCATCTCAGGCCATGACTGGGGCAGTGGTATCAAGCCACATATATTTTTGCAGTGGAGTTGCCTGAAATTACCCCATAACTAGACAAAGCTGATCACTAAACACACATGCCAATCGTCCAGGCTCGCATGTCCTCCCCACCACCAGCAGCTGCTTTACTCTGCCCTAAAGTGACTTTTCCTTTGGGAACCCTTTGTCAGGATGGTCTGGCTCTGCGCAGGCAGTGGGCACAGTGGTACCCATCCTGGTTCCCACGGTGATGGCTATCGGTCACCTTCAACTGGCTTTTTTTTTTTTATTCCAACCCCTGAGTCCTGTAATTGCAACCATAACTCCACAACCATTTAACTTGTCTGACATGCGAAGAATAAGCAGTAAATCACTCTGCAGGTTTGTTCAACCTTCTGTGTTCACCAAAACCTGGAAACAAACTATTTTTTTTTAAATCAGAACCTAATTCACCCACAGTGGGAGACTGTGAGGCCCTGAGGGAGTGGGGAGAGCTGGGGCATGGTGGCTTGGGAAACGAAGGAAGTGGATGTTTATCCCCAGGTCAAGAATAGTGCACACAGCTAAGATATAGGCGCTTTACTTTTATTTTCAGCCTCAGAGACGTCATCTTTATAGTCAGGTGGGTGGAGTGGAAAGAGCAGAAGGATAGAAAAAGAAAGCAAGCAGAGAGATGGCTTTATGTGCTCTATAGGAATAGTGTAACTGCTCTCACAGTTACAGTGATGGAAGAGGAGATCACAGGTTGGTGGATATTAGGCTCTAACCAAGGCCTCATAGGTTAATTTAAATTAACATGATTATTTTAATCTGGTGGTGTTCCATTTGCAAAAGTCAACTCATAGCTGTATTATTTTATCAGCTCTTACCAACCCTCCATATCCCTCCACAGACACGTATTTGGTGAGAAGTCCCCTTTTCTGCATGCCTGCTGCCAAGCCATCTGATGGGCAGCTCCCAAGCCCTGTAAGGCCCTTGTCAAAACTGCTGTGTGAAGGGACACCTGCGGACCCAGGTAGTGAGAAATGCTGCCCGGCAAATGCCCTTCACTCCAGGGATGGTTGATGCTCCTGCGAAAATTCCTGCCGCTTTCCTCCTGCTGGTGCCAGGCCAGGGGAGGACAGAGTGATTCCACAGGGTGCATGCAGGTCATTGGGCTTTCCACAGCGCCGGTCAGCACAGCACACAATTCCCGCCTGTAAAACCATCACACCCGGCTTCCCCATGCTATGTTATAGAGCATCACTATCAGTTTTAAGTACAGAGTGTTTCCACACAGCAAATCTGCAAGGGATGGGTACGCTGCCAACACTGGTGGTGTAAATGGCAGAAGGACCGTGGCCAAGCTGTCCTTGGCGGGAAGCAAGTGATGTTTGCAACCAAGCATGGTATCAAAAAGTTCATCACTATCAACAGCTCAGTCTAATCCTGATCAGAATAAAGAAAATATAAAAAATAGCCCAATGATTTCCCCACATAGCTTCCAATTAAAAAAAAAAGAAAAAAGAGAGGAAAAAAGGGTACAGACAGCTAAGATGAGTGAAAAATGAGCCATTATTGCCCAGCCTGATAGGTAGCAGGCATTTTTCCAAGGCCAAACAAAATTGTGTCCGTGAGGACCTATCCGTGCAGTGCCATTTTCAGATAATCAAGATGCAGGCTTAGGACGTTCACTGCACGTAGCTGCTTTCCACAGATTCATCCCAGGACTCATGCGGTGGAGTTCCTTAAACAACTGCAACACAGCATCTCAACAGGGTCTTGTTTGTTTGTTTTTAGCTATCAGTGCCTGTTTCTGGCTAAGATAGCTTTTAAGTATTAGTGGCAAAAAATGCCGTTGTGGCATCGTGGCAAGATGCATATTAATTAACAGAGCTAAGCAATTTATTTTTCATACTATTCTGATGCTTCTTCCTTTAAAAAAAATTAAACGATCCTACAAGTCAGGCCTAATTCCAGGCTTAATAGCAGCCTCAAAAAGTGAAAAGCTGAGCAGTCTGTGCCACTAATTACAGTGTAAACAATTAATAAATATTCTTTCTTTTTATCCTTTGCCCTTTTCAAAAATGGAAGGTTGTAATTTACATATACGGTGGCTCCCAGTGGCCTCTTTACAATACCTGCTTGTTTTATTTATTTGTTATCTTCTTTTGGAAAGAGGTGGAGCACATTCAAAGAGAGTAACGTTTCTACCCCCTCCTGAATGTCTTCTGTAAAATAACCACTCCCCCCACAAACACCCCCAGCTCAATGGCCCCAAAAGCTGCAGAGCCCCTGCCAGGATTTCCTATGCACCCACCTGTGATCTCAAGCAATAATTAATTCTACTGAATTGCATTTTTAATTACAGAAGAGTTATCTGCAAGGATATGCGTGTCTGTAGGGGCACACGGCGATGTATTAGGTGCAAAAGCAGAGCTCCCTGGCTTTCCTAACTATTCTGACACCGACAGGTTTGCGGGATGCATTCAGTTTGAGGGGGTTTTCTTTGTTTTTTACAGCAAAGTATGGCTGCAGGAATGGTTATGTTTGGGCTCCATATGCAGGTTCCTCTCATATATTCAAGCTGGACAATAAAGCAGGGAAAAAACAGCTGATACACAATAGGGACCGTCTAGACAGTGCCCCATCAGTCTGGCTAAATTTGGTGCTGGCATTCCCAATGGGATTGTAATATAATTGTTCTGGTGTCTGCGTTCATTCCCCCTGTCAAACCCCATCCCAAATATACATCCTTTTTTCAATACAATAGGCCCAAACTGTACGGTTAGATGGCAGCAGCTTTGAAACAACCACCTAAGCAAATATCTCCTCACACGCAGGAAACCTGTTCTTTAGCTGTGGGAAGAAAAGAATACTACCAATAACCAACCCAGACAATTTTTAGTCAGCATGGAAATAATCTGACTTTGAGTCAAAATATAATTATTTTAATTACAAATATAAACATGTTTTTTTTGCAGGGAAAACATGCAAATATACTCTTGTAGGGGTGCAAAGCAAAGACATCTCTCCGGCGGGTTTATTGATCTCTCACAGAAAATTTAACAGAAGTTCAGAGACGTGAAAGGGAAATGATAGCTATCGATCATAGGTAGTAATAAAGGAAAAGCCCAATTAAAAAAAAAAAGGAAAAACAGCATTAATAAGCAAAAAGGAGGGAAAAATGCTGTCATTTTACTTTTTCACGGTTAAAAGAAAATCGCGGTGAGTTCTTGAATTTCTGTTGACTGACTACCTTATTTATTTTGAATTTTTGATTGTTTTTAACAAAAATCAGAAGGACAAACTTATCTTGCTTAAGACTTGTTCTAAGTATTTTGGAACAACCTGTGAAAATAATCTGAAATCTGTGGAAATTTTAGCCAGGAAATCAAGCACAAAAATGGAGCTTCAAAAAGGGGGAAAAAAAAAAAAAGGAATTAAGAACATTGGCTGTGCCACTGGTGTCCACAGACACCATGATAGAAGTCAAAACATGGAAATAAAATGCAAAGACACAAAATCCCTGCTTTAGGAAAGTAAATTACAGAAAATGCATTTCTGATTTGCCCGACTTCAGAGCTACGTGTAATCTTTCATGCTGTTTTGTTCTTTTGTTGGAAGAACAAATTATTCCAAGACCTTTAGACATAAATAGGACTCGGGTGTGATATTAGACATTTTAAAGGAGTAGTGCTCTGGCTAACTTTATTTTAGAGACCGTTGCCCTAGACGTGTGCCCACAGTCAAGAACGTGGCACGTGGAGTGTCCACCCGCGCTGCAGCCCAAGCCCATGGAGAAAGCCACGCTGTCTCACGGCGGGCAGTGCCTGGGCCGTGTCCTCGCTGAACACGATGCTCATCACGCTGTTAGCAGATGGGATGGGTGGGCTTCTTCCCCCAATTTTGACCGACAGTAGCCAGAAATCTGAAGTATGAAGCATGCCAATAACCCAAACAACCACGTCATATTGCAAACAAAGTCTCCCCTCCTCCCAGACGCTGGTGCCTCTCATTCCCAAAGTTGTCCTCTGCAGAAACTTTGGTCCCAGTATGTTCTCTGGAAGATGAATGACGGAAAGGAGGGAGAAGAACCCTCCTCCCAAAGTAACAGGAGGGGATATAAAGGCCCCCATCCCTGACCAGAAATGCCATGAAGGAGCCGGCTGAGCTGCAGTTGACACCAGGAGGAGAAAAACGCGGGTGCTGCCCACCAAGAAACACCAGGACTGGGAGAAAACACAGGAATGTGATGACTAAAAACATAAAATAAATGGAATGTAGGTCTAGTGTTGGGGTCAATGGTCCCGCTGGAGGGGGGAGCACGATAAGGAGGAGCCGTGGGGGGATGGTGTTGGGTTTGGGGGTGCTGTGGATGC
>NW_010229237.1:0-1280 GCF_000690775.1 Eurypyga helias
CCTGTTGCTTCTGAAAAGAAAACGCCCCTTTTTCTACCCCCCTGCAGAGTAAGGCTGAACTCTGGGGACATCAGCTTAGCCCTGGGCGGGGGGGGAGGCTGGGGGGGACACTCCTCGTCTGTGAAGCTGCTGGGGTGAAGCGCATCCCGAAGAAGAAAACATCTCCCATTTTTCCAGCCGAGTAGAGCCTGGGACTGGTGTTGGAGGGGAGAGGCACCATCGGAATACACACACGACTCAGCCTCCGCCTCTCCTCGTGGCCTTCCCTTCCTGCCCTTGGCTCTGCTAACGCTGTGAAGGAGAACAGCAGGAAATCAGCTCTGCGCGTGTGTATATATACACGTACGGAGTTTCCCGATCGTTTACTTTTGCCCCTCGGTGCAGAAGACGCAGCACAGCAGATGCGTGATGGGTGGATAAACCACTTTATCCATGGCTGATGGCTCCTGGATTTCGCAGACAGGCCATAGGAAAGAAATGTTGCTTAGGAAAAAAAAAAAAGAAGAGAAAAAGGGTTGAAGATGAAGCATAAAAAAAGGGTTAAAGATGAAGAATTGCCCTTCTCTCTCTCTCTGAGGGACAGGTGGGAACCCAAGCCCCACGGGTTCAGGCCGACGGCTCAGAGCGGCTCTCGGCTCTCGCGGGGGACCGAGCGCAGGGCGGGTACCAACAGCCCATGGCCGGGATGTCACCGCCGAGCGGGAAGGCTGGAGGCAGCCAAGGGACCACTTTGCGACTTCTGGGTACAAACACCTGGAAATCATTAAAAACCAGTGGAGAGGCCTGAACGTATTAATTAAATAAAACGGGCAGCACGTGAATCCTGTGCGGTGTCCCACTGGGTCCCGGGAGCGTGAAACCCGGCCCTCGGAGCGACGGCCCCGAACGGGGAGGGGAGTGGGGGAAGAGGAAAAAAAACCCAACCCAACCCAAAACGTGTGAAAAGAGAATTAGTGAAATTAGGTTAGGCCAATAAAACGTGCGGGGGTTCACCCCCCCAGCCCCCCAGCCCCGCAGCCTCGGGCGAGCAGCGCTATCTAGCCTGATCTATTGTTTCCCCCCTGGCAGGGGGGTTATTGTGTGATAAATAATTCCTTAAAAAAGAAAAAGTGGGTGCATTTGCATAATCACTGCTTTGATGTGGCCAGCAAGATGAAGCTGTGTCCCCCCAAATCTGCCACGGGCCAGAAGGAACAAAACAAGAGGGAGCCTTTCAAGCGGCTGGCAGTGTGTGGGGCAGCCCGTCGGAGCGGGATTTTCACTCTCGCTCTCTTTTAACG
>NW_010229237.1:1355-4898 GCF_000690775.1 Eurypyga helias
CTCGCCCTCGCCGCCTTTTCTGGTCGGGTCTCATTCTCCTTCCCAGTTTCTCTCCCACTTTCAAGAGGCTCTTCAAAGGGCTGGGATGGATGGGACGTGCTTCCCTGCTCTCGACGGCAGCCACACAGGAGCAGGAAGGATGCCTTGGGTGGCTCAGCACCGGGACGCTCCCTCCTCGGGGAGGGACGCTGCTTCTTGCCGGGTCCATCCTCCTGGAGGTATTTCCTTCCATGCCAGGCAGCAGGAGCATCCCCATCCTGCCGGGGCTAAGGCTCAGGGATCCACGGTGGGGAAGAGCACACAGTGTCGGAGGATAGAAGGGGGGTGGGGGGTTGGGAGGGGGTTTTCTTGCGGCCGAGCGCGGGGTTTGGGGCGGGAGCCACGCAAGCCAAACCTTCCCTGCTCCCCAGGGCAGGGCTGCCAGCAGGGCCGAGCTCGGCTGGGGGTGCCCTCGAAGGAGTCGGGTGCGAGCAGGGGGAGACGGGGAGGGAGGCAGGGCAGTGCTGGCAAAGGATGAGCCAGAGGGGCGGGATTCCTCATCTAACCCATTCACCCACGTCCCCATTTTTCTTCTGAATGTAGCCTGAAAAGTTCCTGCCCTCCACACTTGAGTGTATTTCCCTCTTTCCACTTTTTTTCCCCCCATTTTATTTCTCTCTTTTCCCTCAGAAGACTGATTTTTGGAGGTGATGGGAGGTCCCGGCCCCAACCGGAGCTGCAGCTTCCCAAAGCATCGGAGCTGCGGCTTCCCAAAGCATCGGAGCTGCGGCTTCCGGCTTCCCAAAGCAAAAGAGCTGCAGCTTCCCAAAGCATTGGGCAATCAGTTCGCGGCTCCAGAGACAAGGACAGCCAACCCCAGAGTGGACCGGGAGGTGCAGGATAGGAAAGCAGGATAGGGAAGCAGGATAGGAAAGCATCCCTTCAGATGAAGTGGAAGACCAGGGGCGGGCGGGATGGTTTCCATGGAAGCACCTTGCCGTAATAACATGTGTTTATGATCCTTCTGTGTATTGTATTTTGGGATAAAAGCTTCTCCTCGCTGCTGTCAGAGCTGGAGGGGCAGCTCTACGGCCCCCGAGGGGGTTTACAGCCCTCCTTGGCATAAGAATAGCGACAAGAAGCCAAACCAGTGGCGGGGCGACAGCAGCCGCACCCCAAGGGCTCGCGCGCGCTTGCTTTCATGTCAGACATCAATCTTTCAACGGAGCGCCGTGCTTACAAAGAGCCTTCCCCACACGGCCCTCATCTGCCTGGCGGATTTTAAGCGCAGCTTTCGCCCTCCCTCCCGGGCGAACGCCTCCGAGCCAAGGCAGAGAGCCGGCCTTTGGGCCGGAACACCTCGCCGCCGAGCCCCGGGATGCTCGCCGAGACTCAGGGTGAAGGAGCAAGACCTGGGAGGGCCGTAAATGCGATGTGGGTAGGGGCTTCTCGGGTAAATCTGAAGCTATTTAGGCTCATCCTGAAGAGTCTAGCTAAAAAAGAAAAAAACACCAAATTTTCCCCAAATTTCCTGTGCCTCAGGTTGGGGTCCCCCGCTCCCCAGATCCCACTGATTAACCTTCTTTATCATCACAGGGATCATTGTGTTTCCGGAGGGTGAAAGAGTGACACTGATGCTGGGAAACGAGACAAGGATTCACCTGCCACAGGGCATCCCACGGTGCTCTCTAATTACCTTGTTATTGAAACGTATACGACTTTAGGTAATTAAGCACACACTGGCAGGGGTTTTTTTAACACTGGAGACATTTGTTATCGCATAACGTTGTTTTAATGGAAAGGACCGATCATCTGGGATATGAAACAGTTATATCTTTTCTTATTCCCATAAGAAAATAGGTGTGCAGCTTGAAGAAATGTGATGAGAGCCCACCCCAAAATACTCATAAAACATAATTTGGTATCTGAAAGGGCACATGTTTCTCCTCGGGGACTTGCTTTTTACATTGGGGGGGGGCTAGTCCTCAAATTTCAGGCTCATATTCCTCCGATCAGAATTTCCTAGTCTCTTCCCCCCGAATCGATTGAATGCTGTTAAATTCACGGAGAGCTTTTAAGCTGGTCTCTCCCTGCACCCCCACCCCCAGCTGTGCAGCCAGCTCCCCCGAGCCTCGCAGCAGATAACCGGGGGGCGGCTTTGCCTGGCAGCAGTAAAGCCTCTGCAGCTTCCTGGCCTCCGCCCCACGGCTCATCCCGCAAGCTGCTCTCTGCCCAGGGAGGACACGGAGAGCGTCCACGGGGGATGCCAACAGGCCGCCTGTTACCCTCGACCAAAGTAACTCGGCATGAAGCAATAAAAGTGAGCCGGGAGCGAGGCTAACGGTGACACAGAACTAAGACGGTGCTTCTCCAGGCTAGGGAAGCTGAGCGGGAGAGCGAGCAGCTCGGCAGCGGCACGTCCTGCGATGGTGGAAGGGGGCTGCTTGGCCTCAGCTTATCGCGGAGGCACGGGGAGCCGTCAGCACAGGGGGGTCCAAGCGAATGGAAAACGCGTGCTCTTGGGAATCCCTGGGCTATGCGTAGGATAACGAGACTTTGCGGGGCCGTGAAGAGCTGCAGAGATGGGGTGGGTTGCAATATATCCCTTGGGGGGGGTACACACCAAAACACATAAGGGCTTGGCCTTCACAATATTTTGCCTTCATTATGTGTGGATTTGGCCCACGCAGCCCCGATTCCCACACCAAAACCTAAGCACCCGTCTTTTACACAGCAATCGCAGTGCCACAGTTCACTTGCACAAGCAGAAATCCCGGTGGGATTTTTCCTTAACCTGGTGTAAATCGTTGTCTTGCTACGGGGCCAAATCTCGCGTCTTAAAGCCTAAGAGAGACCCTTTCACTCCGACGAGCGAACCGATACCTTCCACTTAAGGATGTATCCTGCCTCCAGCACGATGCCACAACATCTGTGCGGGTCCCGCGAGTGGCTGGCAACCTCCTCATCCCCGTGACTTCTCGTGCCGAACTCAGCCTTCTGACTAATCAGAGGTGGTGACCGTGCAAGGCTCAGATTTCAAATAGAGCCTCCAAAAAACGGATTGGAGAGAAAAATTAATCAGGACTGCTTGGGAAAAATTACTCAACTGCCCGCGAGGGAAGGTTGCTCGGCGCTTCGCAGTGGCCCGCAGAGCAGGGAGGGAAGGCGGAGGGTGCCGGGGCGGCTGCGGCACACAGCCGTCCCCTTTCCCTCACCTCCCTTCCCCCTCCCTTTATTAAAAAGGAGAGAGACTGGACCAGAGCTGATGGCGTATTTACCTTCATGAGTTTTAAAAAAAAGTTAATTACTGCTCGGAGCAAGTTGGTATGGCTGTCCTGAGCTGTCTTTTATTAGTAGTCGCCTTCATTAATTTCCCTCGCTGGATTTGCTGCTAATAGCTGCTTGGTCCTGGGCAGCACAAAGCAGCATCTGTGCCATTGAGCAGAAAAGCGGGAGTCAGGCAAAGGGGGGCACCGGGGGGGACACGACGCCGTTTGCAAATCAACCCCTATTAACGTGATGGCCTGTTCGGAGGGGACGGCAGCCCCGGCGGCTGGCACGGCA
>NW_010229238.1:0-1167 GCF_000690775.1 Eurypyga helias
CCCCAGCACAGAATCCTCTTTACTCCCCAGGAATAGGCAGCCCGCCTGTCCCCTCTTTATCTGCACCTGTCCAATTAGCACCTCATTAAGAAATACACCTGCAGTGGCTTTACTTCCATCCGCTGCACTGTTACCATTAACTCTCCATGGCATGTTGTATGAACAACATCGTCTGCTTCAAAGCCACTGAGACGTTTTCTTGCTGGTTTTTTAGCTGTTAATTGAGAATTAACCTAGTCTGAGACTCCCACTGTAATAAGAACACTGTAACTCAAGCTCACACCTGAGTAACACTGGAAATTCATGCTGGTGTCGATGAGCTCTCAGTCTGGCACTACAGGCTGGGTTGTGAGGTGTGTCTATCTAGGATGCAATCCATCCTAGTGCCATATTGCTGGAAGTGGGGGAGTTATGCCATGTGGAGGACAAAGACAACATGCAATTTCTTCACCTTTGGATTATTTTCTATGAGGCAGCACTATTTTAAATTCACAGGCAATTGGAAAGAACAACAATCCTATATGATTAATCTCACAGGCAAAAAATAATGAAGATATTCTCTCTGTACTGCTAAGGACATGTAAGTAGAGTTGTCTCTGATCTTTATTTTGTTTAATGTTTTTTCTGGTATAGCCTCTGAGAGGCAACAGCCAAGGGAATTCGTAACAGTAAAACCTGTGCCAGATCACATCACAGCTGACATCGTACCTCCAGCAGTGGCTGCCCGCTAGTTGCTCTAGGCAAAGACAACAACAGACAGCTCCAACCCAAACCTTGCTCCCGGTGGGCAGTCCCTCATCCTTTAGCTGCAAAAATACCAGGATCACAAAGAATTCAAGGGCAACACTACATAAAACTGTACAAGGACTCAGCTGGTTGAAATGCTTAATAAAACTCCTGGTGTCTTTCATGAAGCAGGCTTAGTTAGGCTCAGCTCCCAGCTAACTGAAGTGGACTTGTCCAACCTCTCAAGGCATTCAAGGAACACACGTCACTCTTTCTATCTACCTGTGGGAGACATTTCTTCTTAAAACTTGTAGCAATCTGTCTGTGCCGTAAAGCAAGTTCAGCTTATTGTGCAGACAAACACAAATTCTTCTGGTCTTTTTATTATGATCTGTTCCCAAGAATTAACTGTCTATTTGATTACTTTGCCGCCAGTGTAGG
>NW_010229238.1:1198-27821 GCF_000690775.1 Eurypyga helias
GCTGACCATCACTGCATGAGCAAGCCTGTCCTTATTTTGGGCCTAAATTTTCTCCCTATTTTTTTCATATGATGTTATAATTGTAAAAAAAAAAATCTCCAAAGGCAATGGACTAGCCTTCCCTCCATATCTCTTAACTCTCCCACAAATATTTTGTGATGAATGAAACTGAAATATGCTTGAGATTTTCATGGGTTTGTCTTCTGATAAAATTGTTTTCTGACCAAACATATTCACCAGTTATAAAGCCAGGACCACAGTGATCATCCTGCCTGATCTTCTCTTTAACACGGGATGTGAAAGTCCTCTGAATCAAGTAAATCGTCTCTTTTTCTATGAGGGTGAGGGAAGAGCTGAGGAAATTCTGGTGGGACTTAGAAGTGTCCAGTGACAGGGAATCCATCACAGTCTTCAGTAAGTAATTTCAGTGGTTCATTATCCTCTGTTACAAATCTACCCTGTATTTCTAGCCTGCATCTGCCTAATTTCAACTTCTTGCTCTAGATTTTGTTATACTTTGGCAGACTGAGGACTGATGCATTGCCAGTTTTCCTTTCCCAGGGTAGGTGTTTGGGCAGGGTGGGTAGCTCTTTCCGTTATGCTGCATAACATTTTTTACTCAAGCTTATGGCTCTTCTCAGCTCCCTTCCCTGAAGCTCGCTCTTCCTTACTTACCTCCCTTACAAACTTTGCTCTCTGCCAGTCTTTGTTCATAATGTGGCTTTCTCTTTTCTTCCAGATCATTGATAAAAGTGTTAAAGAATTTGGTTCAAGAACACATCCTTTGAGAGCCACTAGAAACATTTTGTTTTCTATTAACTTTGGAGATGCATCAGCTGGATCTTGTCCAATCCACTCAGTGCATTTTATATCTTTCTAGCCTCTTCATTAACAAATCATGCAAAATCAAGGCTTCCTCACACAGCCCAAATGTGTCATCCAAATTTTTCAAAAGAAAAGATATCATATTGCCTGGATAAAATCTGTTTTCTTTGCCTCCTAATTTACTGGCACAAATTACACAACTCCCTTCTAATTCTTCATTAAGTAAATATCACTTTAGCTATTAACTCAATATTATTTGTTTGTTATCATAAGAAAACAACTTGAAAAAAAATTAAAGGTCAAACGTAGGTAGGAGGCTGTGTGGAATAAGAACATCTGTTCTCATTAAAAGCATCAGTTTATTGCATAGCACTGATTGCTGGTACCAGGATGATACAGCAGAGCTTCAAAGCGTAACCACCCAACACTCCAATGTGTTAACATCAGCACAGGACTTCTGAACAGCTGCAAGCAAAATGAAAGTGCCTGTACTTCTCTTCGCCTGTGTGAATAACCTTTCCCAGCAATGCACCTAACATGGAAAGCAAGCTTTGCTTCTCTGAGAAATCAGGGGGAAAATAAACCCTGTCCAAAAATTACCCAGAACAGACTTTTTATCTTTTTTTTTTTTTTTACTCCCCTCTTTTAAGGGGATGGGGGGAGCTGGGAGGAGGCTCAGGCAGAGACAAAAGACAAGATTTATCTTCAAATAGCAGCACTTAAATGCTAAGCCCCGACCAGGGCAGGTGTTTCAATCCCGAGGAGCAGGTGCAGCACACTGGCTATTGGGCCCTGCAATGCCCTCCAGCCAGATTAGCCATTCATTCAGGGAAAGAAAAGGAATGTGCAAAGCCACCGGGGATCTGGCCAAACGCCGGGTGACTCTCAAGGAGGCCACTGCTTCTAAAGAGCCCAAGGCCAAAATAATGGAGGCTTCCACTCTTGGTGCCTGCCTTGCATCTGTCACCCCATCTCCCTGAGACAGAGAGACGGGGTGAGCCCAGCGGAGCCACTGCCAGCCTCCCCGAGCCTGTACCATGCACGGCCTCACCCTGCACGCCCTCCCTCACCCTGGGCAGGAGGGCAGCCAAGGGACATCACTGGATGCCCCCTTACCCCTTTGGGGATGAGGGATGGGAGCTGAGGGCCCCGGGGAGCATGCTGCATTCCCTGCTGCCTGGACAGGGCATGTGGGCATGGAGAGGAGCTGCACTGCTGACACAGAGGGCACAGGGAAGTGCAGGATTGCACCCACAGCAAGGGCCCAGCCACCACAACCTGCATGTCTGGGTCCACCCAAAATTTTTCTGAGGGTTTATCTTGGTTTGCTTCAAGCCTCCAGTTTGTACTGGAAAAGCATCCCGTCAAAGCGAGGCCCCAGGGACCCCCTTGTGATGCATGGGCAGCCCAACCAGGGTGAGCATGGGACAAAGGACTTCCCAGCATCACTCCCTTGGCAGGCAGCCGGGCCCTGTAACCCACGAGGTTGTGTCTGTGTGAGACAGTGGTGGTGGGGGAGACACGTGTTTCTCCTAAAACACGCTGCAAAATGCAAAGCAGCTGAGTGCCACCTGCATGGGATGGCCGTGCTGCCGGCAGCCGGCCATACCCCATGCAACCCCGTGGCTGCCAGTGACAGGCAGTGTGTCACACGTGCACAGGCTGGGGGGCTGCTGGGTGAGCATCAGTTCATGAAGGTGTAGGTCGCTCTTGGCCACATCCACAGGTGGCACTTTTTACCCCTTCACTTTCTCCTCGGCTGTGGGTCCCCACACAGCCTCCTGTTTGCCCATACCCTACCAAAATGAGGTGACAACAGACGTGCTTAGAGCAGACCCCATGATCGTGCTGATTGTCATTTGCAGACAGGATACGTGGTTGCCCAAAAGCCAGCAAAGAATTCAAATCCATTGACAAAAGACAAGATCCTTCCACCTCCTGCTTATTAGCTCCATGGCTGCCATTAAAAAAGACACGTCATTAACAGCTTGTAATGAATGTCAATAAAGCATGTACTGTTAAATAATAAATATATGTGGTTATCTGGTATGGCAATTACAAGCATAGGTTATGTAGTTGGATGGCTCAGTTCTGGAATATTACGGTTGAACAGGATTGCATTAGCTGGTCACAGCTCAGTAATAAGGAGGCCTTCCTCACCCATGCAGGATGCTGCATGCTTTCCTTCCATCCTCACAAGTGACATAAGCTGGGCTCAGTGGCTGGGATAAACAGCATGTTCTATGCTGTGTATTTGCACATAAAATATCTTACTGCCTGTAACCCCAATCGTACCGACATGTATCGGTACCTATAAATCATTCCTGCAAAGAGTCAAGCTATATGGCCAGCATCTGGGAAAGGTGTTGGCAACACTTTGACCTTTAAGCATTGGCGGCCTCATTGCAATGGGTGTAAAAGTAGGCATAGCGTTCGCAGGACAGGGTCTGAGAGTCCAAAAGCGCTTTGCGAACTGTAAATTAAGGTCCTGAGCGCATAGGTATGTAAGAACAGTGCCACTTTTGTTCAGAAAAACAAACCCAGGGCTGAGGAAGTCAAAAAACAAAAAACGTCATCACAAGGTGATGCATCAGGGCTGAGTGAGGCAATGGGTAACAGTGTGGGAGCGGGCAGCAGTATGCTGGTTAGCCAGCTGAGGTGGTCTGCTCCCTACTCGTCGGTTGTCCTTACAGTGTAGCTCCTGGAGGGTTTTAAAAATTCAACCCAAACACCTACATCAGAAAGAACAAAGGGTTGTTCTGACTGTAGCTACACAGGGAACTGAAACCTGAAACTCAAGTCTGGGGTTCTGGTAGATGTACTCTCACGACCCGTTTGTAAAGCCGTCACCAGCTGTGTGCCTGTGCCCTGATGTCACAAGTTTCAGGTCTGCTAGTTTTACTGGTGACCAGAGCATCCTGCCAGACCTGGGCAGATGGAGAGGTGCTGAACACACCCAGGGAAGGGCAGGCGTGGAGGCAGCCTGGGATAGATGCATTTCCACAAGTTTCAGGTAATCACAGAATCACAGAACGGTTTGGGTTGGAAGGGATCTTAAGGACCATCTAGTTCCACCCCCCCTGCCATGGGCAGGGACACCTTCCACTAGACCAGGTTGCTCAAAGCCTCATCCAGCCTGGCCTTGAAAACATCCAGGGATGGGGCATCCACAGCTTCTCTGGGCAACCTGTTCCAGTGCCTCACCACCCTCTCCGTGAAGTGTTTCTTCCTGATATCTAATCTAAACCTCCCTGCTTTCAATTTAAACCCGTTACCCCTTGTCCTGTCATCATAGGCCCTTTGTAAAAAGTCTCCCCCAGCTTCCTTGTAGCCCCTTCAGGTACTGGAAGGTGCTATAAGGTCTCCCTCGTGCCTTCTCTCCCTGGTGCCTTCTCTTCTCCACTCAACACCCTCACCCCCCCCCCAGCCTGTCTCTATAGGAGAGGTGCTCCAGCCCTTTGATCATCTTCATGGCCTCCTCTGGACTTACCCCATCAGGTCCATGTCCTTCTTATATCGGGAGTCAATGGGAGAGGGAGCTTAGGAGATCTATTACAAACCCACATCCAGATCCACTGGGTCAGACTGCCTACTGGCACCTTCTTGAAGGAGCATCTTGCTCAGATGCCACCACCTCTGAGCATCTGTGTGCTGCGAAGGCTCTGATTGGTATGGATGAGAGAGCCCACACTCAGCCTTCATTTTACCAATGTCTGATTAAATTGCACCTATTCTGCCACCCATGAGCTTGTTGGCCTAGAAAAGAGGGCTGAATTTGTCCCATCTGTCCAAAACACTATGAAAAAAGTCTATTTCCATACCTGCCCAACAAGTCAGTGCTAGAAAGCCTTTAAAGGAACCTGAATGACTGCAGTATTGTGGACCTGTCTCATCAGAGGGAAAGGCTTTAAAAAATGAATCACAGGCAAAGTAACCTGCCTCATTCCCCCATGTGTAGGAGCAGAAGAAAGAGAAAACTGGTTATCCTCACAGTTGCCCTCCCAAACTGACCACAGAGGCTGGATGGCCATCCCTGGAAACGTGGGAGGGCACGGGACAGGGACAGTTCACATCAACACGCGTGGGACAGCAGTGATTTTGTTCTGCAATCATAATAAGCATTTCGGGGAGACAGGAAAAGGAAGATCAACAAGCTTTCACAGGGCAAACATACATCCCAGTCTGGCAGCAATGCATCACAGGCATCCTCTCTCAGGCTCTTTGGGTGGGCATGTTTACAGCAGAGAACATAGAGCACTAGCAGGGGCATGAGGAAAACATCACAGCTGCAGCAAAGAAAAGTTTGGTTAGACCTCCTGAGTTCATCAGAGCATTCTTGATTTTGGGAGTCAGATGACACTGCCTATTAACAGCAGGCAAGCCCTTGTACACACAGGGTTTGGCAGAGTGTGGTCCTCCCCTAGTCCTGCGCACACACCAGCATCACCGAACATGCAGCCCCAACCCGCTGGCTCTTCATCTGCCTTGGTACATGGCCTAACGCACATCTGAAAATGCTTTTCAAATGAGCTGCCTGGTGTACCCTGAACTACTGATGCAGTAATGAATGGAGGGTGCAAAATGCCATGTTTCCCTTTGGTTTCTTGAGATATCTCATGTAGATATCCCATGGTTTACATTTTGGAGGCATCTTTGAGACATTTCTTACCCCTTTCATCTACATAGCCTTTCATCTCTGAGAAACCATTGTTCAAAACTTCAGGAGTTCGGATAGCTCTCCTCATCCTGCCAAACTGTGCTGGGAGCAAGATGAGGTTGGGGAGGGAAGAGAAGAGGGCAAACTCCTGTTGTGTCATCACCCTATCCCACCCAGGACCACAGGGTGGATGAGCGCTGTCTTGCATGTCTACAACATGCTGAGAGGCTGCAGGTCCAAGCGCATGATTCTACGGGTCATTTCACACGATCAAAATGTGACTGATGAGGGTGAGCTCAGATTCCTACTGGGATGGCTTGCACACTCCCAGGCTGCTTCCTTGTAAGTGACTTTCTACCTCCAAAGCAGTGTGCCTAGAAAGCAGGACGAAAGAAACCTAGGGCTTGAAAAAGCCTGACACACTATCATTTTCACTGCTGGTGCTGCAAACACCTCCTTTGATACATTCCAGGCGGATGCATTATTCGTGCTGTAATTTGGCATGGATTTTGCTCCTCTGTTTGTATATCGTGCCAGGTGCCTTGCTGTTCATGAACCCAACCCCACAGCTACTAAGGAGCCAGGAAAGCAAACAAGCTGCGGGGACATGCCAGTGGTACGAAACGCTCTCATCTCCGAAGGCCAGCAGCGAGGGCAGGGGCGTGCGACATGAGCTAATCCCCGAACGGCAGCCAAGAGTTTGAATGTGCCTTCTCATTTTCCTCTGCTTCGGGAGGTTAAAGGTGGGCCTTTCATGTTCCTTAAGCGTAGCTTTGGTTTTGGTGACTCAAACTAATCATACATGGTTGGACACCCATATTTATACAGGATTGCATCTCCTGGTAGCTCTCTCACCACCGCGGAGCTCTCTACCCTTTCGAGGAGGAGCCAGGAGCTGTCAGCTAGTTGATAGTCTCTTTGAATTGTATAACCATTTCAAAAGATTCATCCTTTTTCCTTCAGGACCGCTTGCTGCCAAGAGCCTGTGACCGCTTGTTTCCCTATCTTGTGCAACCCTTTCACTCGCACGCTGTCCCCAGCTTTTTTGGCAGCGAGCTCTGCAGACACAGGACTTGCCCGAGTCCTCCTCCCAGCTCTCCCAGTAACCTTTGCAGGAAGAAGTGTCCCATTAAATGTGAGGTGTTAACTGCTCTCCTGCCTACATATTCCAAGATGTTTCCTGCTCATATTTCAGGAGCGGTCTGCAATGTTGCAACCCCCACTGGGGCCGTTCTGTCAGTCCAAGCATTTAATTAGCTAATTACAACCTGCTGACATGAATACACAGAATATGGTGTTCGAAGAGCAATTTTTTTTTCAATTCATTTATTATTAACCCCCAGTAAACATCTGATATGCTCTTCCCTGAGGGGACAGAGTGGTAATTGGTCCCTTGAACACTGAGTTCCCTTTCTAATCTGCCTGAGCTGGAGCCGAGTGTCACCATCTGTCAGTGTTTGCACATACAGCCCACCGCGTGTTTCACGTGGTGAAAGGGGAGAAAGAGAAAAAGGAAGCAGGAAAATCTCAGGGAAGGATTGTGAATGTAGTCAGGTCCCAGCTCCTCTGCCTGTCACTCACCGCTTGCACAGCTGCACCCAGCCCGGCGGGCGGTACAGAGGGCCCAGCTGAAACACCCTCCCAGGGTGCTGCGCTAATTGGGCTGGCCCCCGGCAGCCTTGCTTTCTTCCGTGCTTCATCAGGCGTCTGTAAAGACTGGAGGTAGGGGTGGGAATGACTCTCCCCTCCCGTGCCCTGACCAATGTGCTACAGAGCCGCAGTAGCTGGGTTATGTGTTTGGAGGGAGCAAGGATGCCTTCTAGGTGTAAAATGCTACGGGAGTCTGATCCTGGGGGAAGCAGCATAGCTGGGGACTCTGGTGAGCACAGGATCCACCAAACTAGGCTTGGCTGGTCCGCTCAGCACTTCCGAAAGGATAGCGGTGGATGTTTGCATTAAAACATCTCCTGCAGGCCCCCTCGGTGCTGTTACGCTCGCTCGGAGCCATGGAAGGGAGGGTCTCACATGGAGGGAGACCTGGGAATGGCACGGGCAGCAGCAGCTGAGCAGGAGGGGGAAGAAGGGAATGGGGTGGCGGGGTTGTCTCAACAGGGTAGGGTGGCTGCTGCAGCATGCCTGGCACACATAGCCCAGCGTTTCCCTCCATCTCGGCCACCTTGTTCCCACCGCTCGAGGCTGGCACCCCAGTGGTGCTAGCTAGATGCAAACCAAGCTCCTAAATATTGATATAATGAACTCAGAAAAACTGCCAGAATAATTGATTATGGTATTCTATAGCAACTGGGCTTCGGATGTATCCATGCTGCTCTGGTACCTGCTTTCTGTGAATGCAGCAGATGATTGCCAAAACACAATGAATGCTGGGAAATACCTAGAAAAAGTGAACTTTTCAACTTTGATTGTGCCAGTAGAGACATTTCTGCTTAATGTGAGGAGTGTCTCCAATGGGTACTTTGTCAGCAACAATTTCTCAATGGTACATGTCAGGGTCCCACAGTCAGACAGCAATGGAAAGGTGGAGACATGGAAAGAGGCAGGTGAATCCAGGAAACCACAGGAATGAAGGATCTTTGGTCATAAATAGCAAAACCTAGCTTATAGTTTCATGAAAGATGTTCAAGATTTCAGCAACAAAAATATGCATTTGTCTTGAGGCTTGTAAAAATGTGATTTGCTTACATCTGCCTCAGAGGAAAAAGCAGCAGAATCCAGAAGAAAGAGAAAAGTAAATTTAAAATAAATAAATGAGGAAAAAAAGATAAAAATAAATAAAACTTTGTGTCAAAGGGGGAATGGGGAAGACCAAGCACCTCAAGCTAGTTGGTTGAAGGGCAAATGCCTGACTATATACAGCTTGTCTTGGTGCTGTCCTGTGCAGATGAAGGGGACTGGTGGTTACCCAGAACTTGCCCTGTACAGGGTGAATCAAGCACGGGCAGGTGGAGGTATCATCACTGAGCCTGACTAAGACCCACAAGTTCAACCCTGGGAGCAGAGAAAAAAGTAGAGTGCAGTGGCTGGGCAGTTTAGGCAGAGGCTAACTTCTGGCTAGACTTCTTTGGCTCCAAACATTGACTAGATCAGTGCTCTGACTCTGACCCCAGCATGGCTTTTTTGTGGTAGGCTATGGACACGTAGCATGGAATCTATTGCAAGGCCAGTTAACAGTATTTTCTAATGTAATGTATTAATTTCTAATTATTTTTAATAAAGCATATAAAAAATATTTAAACATGATTGTACAGGACAAGGTCTCTGCTTTAGGAGACCTTGCTCTTTAGGAAACCTTGGGCTGCATTTCAGATACCAACTAGTGACACACTGGCACCCTGAAAAATCATTCCAAGCTGCTGAGGGAAAACCCTGTGCTACGTGCAGTGCTCAGGAGGAAAACCTAAGATCTAAAGCAGAAGGCCACAAATGTTGGTTTTACCCAGTGTAAGAGCGGAGTCCACGTCAACCTTTAATGAGCTTCATCTTGCTTCAGAAAGATTTGGGGGTTGGGTCAGGAGGTTTTCTTTTGCATCTTTTCCTGCAAAAGAAAGGTTCAGTTCTGACAGGATTTTTTGCATGTGGCCCAGTACAGCATAGGGGTATGCATGTCTCCCTTCGGGAAATGCTTCCTCTTCATATCCCTACGGACAGCTGCTGCCAGCATCAGTGAGTAGGCTGGCAGCAGCCCCTCCTGAGAGAAACCCTCCAAAACATCCACCCCTTTCTGGTGTTGGGGCATCCCCTTGGGTGCGACCGCAGGCATCCCACTTTTCCTTGCGGTGGAGCTGGATGGACACCGTTCATCGGGAAGGGGGCAAGCCCCATGTTTGTGCCCTGGGGGAGGTGGCATGGTGGCAGCAGTGGGCGAAGGCATGTGGCTGCCCTCGGTGGTGTGTGGGAGAGTGGCTGCTCTTGGCGCTTCAATTACAGCTGCCCAGGGTGTTGAGGCATCCCTGACATGGCTCCATGGCTCCGCTGCTGCTCTTTTCTGCGTGCAGCTGCCCCAGGGCTAAAGCAAAGGGGTCTCAGCTGCCCCTCGGAGTGGGGCTTGGGCAGGCACCAAGCACTCCCCGCTCACATTTTTAAGCCTTGCTTCCATGAATTGGGGATTTCCATGCACAACTCTGGTCCTGATGAGCAGAGGACGGGGCCCTTGTTGTGGGCCTTGGCGCATTTGTGTTAAGCAGGTTTTGGGTAGGTGCCATGCACAGATGGATACAAAACATTTCAGCTGTTCCCTTGTTGTTTGCTGCAACAAAGGGACACAATAATTTCACTGAACCCTGCTGATAGTGGAGAAAATGTTTCTCTTCTTTTTTAGCTGCCCTGGCCTTTTTTCTTTTTCTTTTTTTTTTTTTTTAATGCAGCATTATTCAAACAGGTTGGGTACTGACAACTGAGATCATGATGGCAAAGACAGTTAAAAAAATATCATGAATTAATTATTTCTCCCATGCCCGGCTGTATCACTTATCAAGCCTTCAATGGGAGCACTGGCCCAGCTCTCTTACCATGTGCACGCTAATGGCTTGCTCCTCTATTATCCCTTTTGATCAGACACAGGTGGACAACAAGGCCTCCTCCTTGTCTGCTGAAAAAGGTGCACACTGTTGTCAGGGTGATTATATCTAATTACATCCTGGTTAATTATCAGACATGAATAATTATAGCAGAGCTACTCTCCTCCAGATATAGGTGCATTTTCCAGATGTCACGCCGCAGTGTCCACAGGGCAATTTCCTGAGACCTTTTGTTGGGATGCGCCAGTTGCTCGAAGGGACTGTGGGGGGACTCCTGAGACACCCTGGAGACCAAACAGTCCAGTAGTCTTCACTTGCCCTCCTTGACCTTACAGCTAAGTGAGCTGGGTCGCTTTCTGTTAATTATACTGGTAATAGAGAGTTCCTACATTTCCCTGACTGGAGCACATTCACTGATGTCACCATGCTGTTACACACCAAATCCTCTTTTACATTCCCTGTCTTCCCTTTTGTTTTTCTCTCATTTGATCCTCATCTCACAAAAGTCACCTTCCCCTCTAGCACAATGCTCCCAGCTTCTGTCTGTGCTGGATGCAAAGGAGCTGCTTGGAGGGTCTGGGGTGAGTAGAATGGACATCCATAGCACCAAGATGCAGGGTGATTGACCTGCAGGCAAGGAGAAATGATTGCTGGCTAAAATACTATTGTGTAAATCTTCTTCCCTCTTGTTCTCCCTCCCAAGTCAGAATGGACCATGGTAGCTCACTCTGTTTTAAAAATTGGGATGTTACAGCCTTCCCCAGTTTTTGGAAACCCCTACCACAAACAGGCACAGCAAGGCCACTCTAGCTTTTTCCTGATGGATTTCAGAGACGTGGGCAGAGGCTGCAGTGACCAAAAATCACCTCGGGTGTGACATTAGGGTAGGAAGAGCAGGGGTCCTTGGATGGCACTGTGGGGCTGGGGCTTGCTAGGGGAGCTCGCAGGCTGCCCACAGCATCACACCACAGCTGCAGGATCGCCCTGTGTGCGCACCCCTGCCACCATGTTCAGTGCCGGTTCAGGGGCAGATACACGACGGAAAATGTGTCATCTCCCTCACCCCAACACAGCACGCTGTTGGGCTGGCTACCACCCAGCAGCTTGGGCATAGACATCTCACCTCCATCCCCTGTCCCCACAGCACTGCCCAGCTGAGCCCAGCACAGGAGGTCTCAGGACCTCTTCAGTAAGCAGAAACCTTTCATTTCCTGTCAGAGCCCTAACACAGGTCTAAACACTCCCAACAAGACCTCTTGTCACCTGAATTACTGTGCTGGCTTGGCTGCCAGAGCTGAGACACTTCTCATCCCTCCTGGTCCTGTTGACCGATTGAGAGCTGATAGTCAGTAGATATTTTCAGAGTACTATTTAGGCAAAATCTAACAAAGTAACAAATAGATACCATTTATATGAAGACTAGCAATATCTACCTCCAGTTAAGTATGTCTAAGGTCAGGAGAGCTGCCACTGCCTGAGCTTCTGAGGTTAACTTTAAATGCAATCAATTCTCTGCAAAACATGAACTTTTCTTCAGATGTGTCGGAGAGCCACCTACAGAGCAGATCCTGAGGTTCCTGTCATGCTGTGGGCACTCGTGGTATGGCATCGCTCCCACTCTAGCGACATTTACAAGACCGTACTAACGTGAGTCGATGGGCTAGATCAGGTGGCAGCAACCACCTCAAACCATGCGTGTTCATGTAGCCTCACTCCACTGTCCTACCCCTTACCCAGAAGCTCATCCCGTGAGGTCTTCTCAGCCTGGCTCTAATCATTCTGTGAAAAGCGTGAATATCTCTGACAATCTGAAAACAGCACAATAATTAAAAAAAAAAAAAGTAATTACCTTTTGGATTTGGTGCGACACATGACTGCTTTCACTTCAGAGGCCACTCCAGTGTCTGCTCTGTGGACAAGGGCAATAAAGAAACAGCGGCGCAAGAAGTGTCCTAGTAATTTCTCTAAATAAATGCACATTAAGCATAGATCTATCAAATTGTTTTAAGCACACTTAAATATGTAATTTCCTGTCATAATTGACTGGAATTGAGGAGACGTCAGAGAAATCTATTGTGTCTTCCTTGGTCCTTAACCCAAAATGTTACATCCTCCCATTTGCATGGGATGAAAATAAACCACAGTGCATACTCAAGGAGCACGTCTCATGAGTTGCTGCTGATGGACGTTTGGTCTGTGGGATCAGAGTGGGTCTAATCCAGTGTGAAAGCCCCGAGGGCACAGAGCAGGGGTGGTGAGGCCCCAGCAGCAGCCGGTCACTCTGCAAACCCACTCCCGCTGCCAAAACACTTGCTGCTACAGGCTTAGCAACTGATGTCTGGTGGCATCAAGGGCAATGATACGTGATACGTGTGCAAAACATGTTCTGTACTTAATAAGCTCTGAAATTGCTACTTTTTAAATTCACCCATTTCTCTCTCATTTCTGAATTGTAACAGGCCAATCAGGCTTTCTATCACAAGCTGTCTGTCACAAACTACCTTTACAGTACGTATACCATATCACCTCTTTCCCCACCTTTTTAAAGGTTATCTGTCCAGTCTTTTCAGTCTCTTCTCATGTGAGGGATTTTACATGTACTTTTCCACTCCTGTCACCTTTCTCTGAACTCTCTCATGCCTTGGTGCAGGCTTCTTGTGAAACTTGGGAGTATTGGGTGACCAGTCCTGCATATGTTATGCCAAATGTGAATGCATCGTCGACTTGCATTATTAATTGCTTGTATTTTACACATTATTCTCTAGCCTGTTCCTTTTGCAGCCTAACATCTTGCCTGACCAATAAATTACAGCTGTGCTCTGCATCCAAATGATCAGTGAGCCGTCCACAGTGACACTCAGCTGCCTTTCCCAAGCCACTGCAGGTAATTGAGAGCCCTGTACGGCCTATGAGCACATCCATTTTTTTTCTCCCCTTCAGTGTGCAACACTTTGTCTGAACAGAGCTGAACTTTGTCTGACACCGTGTCACCCATTCATCTGGCTGCATTAGGTGCCTCTGAAGTTTCTCACAGCCTTTTCAGAATTTGGCTAATTCTGTATTCTTTGCAGATTTGGTGGATTCAGATCCACCTTTTTCCAGATTTTTCCTGAATATCCTGAGCAACCCAAGAGGCAGTTTGAAACCTTAAATAACCCAAGAGGCAAAATTTTGCCATCGTGAAACACAGGTATTTAAACCCATTTTTTGTTTCCTGTCTCTGAGTTAATTGAAAGGTTTCTACAAGAAAATCTTATATGGGACTTTCCTTTTCCTTTCTCCTCTCTCAGGACCCAGGGCTGTGCCACACATATAGGTGCAAGCAGACAAAGCAGGAGTTCATTAATGTTAGCAAGAGGAGGAATCTCTCGCTAAGACCCCTCCGAAACACCAAGGATCGTTGTAGTTCCCAGTGGTATCCACTACGAGCCCTGTGCCTCCTAGGGGTAATTTCCCTCTATTCTATTGTAATTAAAACACCACCATTTTTCTTTTATTCCTCTGTCAGCCCATATTTGCCTGAGGTTTCAGGAACACTGTGTGTCTGTCCCTATTTTTACTTCTGTTTTATTTTGAGGGAAGAATAGT
This sequence comes from Eurypyga helias, assembly GCF_000690775.1. Classification (NCBI taxonomy): domain Eukaryota; kingdom Metazoa; phylum Chordata; class Aves; order Eurypygiformes; family Eurypygidae; genus Eurypyga; species Eurypyga helias. The sequence goes on from NW_010229238.1 coordinate 14,804, forward strand.
GCACGATATGGCGTTGCCCAAGAGTGGCAGACTCCAACATGGCAAGGAGGAGAGGGACAGGAAAGGTGCCAAGCACGAATTAAGTCTGCATTCTGCCAGAACAATGCCGCATCGTACAGACGTGTCTCGGAACACACAGCACCCTAGTGATAATTTCACAGAATTAATTTTCCCAAAACGAAAGAAAAAAAAAAAGGCAACAGCACAGAAAGGACGAGGCAAATTACCAACACTAATCAATCTCCCTCTCTCTCTTCCCTTTCCCCTTGTATGATAATTATGATAATTAACAAGCTAACAAGCTTCTAGTAAAAACAGTTCCAGAATTTCAATGTATAATTAATATTTACATCCATAACAAGTTGTCATTTATGGTGCATGTTGATTATCTTTTTTCATAAGAAACAACGCTTTATACTCAGAAAAAAAAAATCCTTTGAGAACATGCGTTAAAAAGGCTTCCTAAATTCAGAAACCTTGCCCTTATTTGCTATTTATTTATGCAGAGATATGCAAGTGTTTTAACATCTGGGTTTCTTACAAAGTAAGAGTGCACATACGTAAACTAATGCAGTTTCTTTCTTTTTCTTCACAGAAGACAAGGACACAAATCCACCACCATACTCGAAGTCAGGAAACAGAAGCATCCACAAAGCACTTGTGTTTCAGGCGGGTCCTCGCACATAAACCTTATATGTGAAGCCAAGTTCAGGTGATCAGTTATTAGCAGAAATTATGAATTATGAATTATTATATGCAACACTCTGCTGCTTGTTGTTACATATTTCCTCCAGGAAAGCTGGACCTGTAGTTTTCTATCTGCTGTAGAATACAGAGCAGGAGGTAAATACTTCACTAATATAGGCTCAAGTGTCTCAGTGCTCATGCAGGCTGGTAGCCATGCTCAGATATCACAGTGATGATTGACAAGAGTCACATAATGAAATAACAGTCAACAGCCACTTCTCTTTCTTTGAGTATAAAAGCATCACCCATGGGCAGCTGGACAAACTGGTTTCAACAAACACCATAAAGCTGCAGCTTCTGCTTTACAGCTGAAAGCTTTTGTAACCTAAGAAATAAGAATGGTGCTATGTCAAGGGCAGGTACCAACTGAGTTCCTCTTAACCCATCCCTATGCCATGGCAGAAAAGAGAAACAGTGGAACATACAGCCAAGGAAAATTCTGGGAGGACTGACTATCTTTATTCATTAATATTTGGCCCAACAACATATGTTCTTTGGCCATCTGGCTGTCATGCTTTGTCTTCCTCATAAGTGCAATAACCAAATTTTCAGAGGAAGCTGGGGTGGTGGGGTGCAGGTCTTGTTCCACCAGCCCAGCTCCAGGGGAGGAACGATGCTACTACGGGGTGGGAGTCAGCCCATCCTCTAGCTCCCACTGGTGGAGACCACAGACTATGCTCCTGGGGTATCTGCTTGGTGGAAGGGTTAGGAATGGAGAACATGGGGAAGAAGAAAGGGAATACACACCTGGAAAACTAGGGCAACTTTGAGTCTCTCTAAGACATTGATGTTCAAGAAAAGAAAAGCCACTAAGAGTATCCACAGCCTAGAGAGAAATTCAGAGAAGTAGCCAACTTCAGAAGGGAGTCAACACTTGGTATTTAAGCTGGAGCCGAAGGTAGATTCCTGTAAAAGGGAAGTTGGACCTGAACTCTGACATTTACTTCTTTGCTGGATGAGATGAAACATGTGTTCAGGATACACAGTCAAGTCCACAGAACCTGGACTAATTAAAACAATTCATTAAATCAGCTGCTCACATCCCAGCTGTGGAGGTGTGTATAAGCATTCATCTATACCAAGTCATCATTTTATACAGTATTTCATGGGGGAAAAAAAGTAAGAATCATGAACTTGCACTTCTTCCAAACTACTCCGCAGACATATCCTTGTCACATGTTGACAGTGGAGTCATCTTGTGGACTGGCAAACTTTGAATGAATTATCCACAAGGAACAGAGATTATGGATTACACCCACCATGGATGGATGCTTGCACAATGTTGATTAAACATGCATAAAAAGTCAGAACAGAAACACGTCTTGTGTACAAAGCTAGAAGACTCCTTCTAAGCTCTGACTCCTGTAGATATTTCAAGTCTGAAGGAGGGTACTTTGCCATGATGAAATGTAAAAAAACTATTCTAGGATGCTCAACAGCTGATTAATAAGGGCACATTTGATTAATAAGGGCAAAATAGTAGGATGCTCAACAGCTGTAGAATCACACATTTGATTAATAAGGGCAAAATAATGACAGGGGAGATTTAGATTTCTTCCACAAAGCATTTCACCTGGTACCATAAGACATTTCAATTAGGAAAGTAGGATGTTACAAGATAAAAACGCTTAGGTTAAGTTTATTAAAAACTAACTGATAGTTCTCAAATTGCAATTTGAAATGGTAAATTTTTATCATGGGCATGAATCTCCAGTAAGCGGGTGTGACTTTTATACATACAATGTGTATTTATATCTTTTTTATCAGCGGGGAAAATGGGGTTTAACATTACAGGTGGCACAAGGTAGCACTTCTATTTATCTATGTGCAATTTAAGAATTACACTAGAAGTAAGGCAGTTCAGATGGTCCTGTTAAGCCATAAAATATTGTGTTGCACTGGAATTCCTCTTTTACCGTGGAAACTAAAGCGTTTTCTGCTGGAGAGTCAGCCACTTACTAACTTTGCACTGATCTAAGAGTGGGAATATTTGGGTATTTCTTAGACAAGGAAATGGTTCAACAGGGTTCAGCTATACAAGGCAAATTGATAGCAGCAAAGTAAGAAGCTTGTTGTCAGTAAGGAGAAGGATGCAAAACTGCTTAAATAGTGACTAAGTAATAAGCTTCAGATGAAAAAGGAAATACAGACACATATTCTTGCAAGAATTTCAGCTGAATCAGGGAACCCTCTAAGGACAGGGAGAACAAGTCTACCTAGACATGACTGAAGGGGAACTACCAGCTGGAAAAAGAAGTTGAATAATTTAGAGCGCTTCACCCTTTTCCAACACTTCAGAAGGATGAGAAATTGAAATGGAACAAATGTATATAAATGTGCTTATTATTTCTTCAGATCTTTATCTCCCATGTTCTGCTAAGTAGTTAGTAACACTGTGTTTGAGGCAGGTGCAAAGCCTGCCTGTGTCCCTGAATGCTTGTACTGGGTCTGTCTGCAGTCCCAGAGCAGCCCTAAGGATGCAGCTTTGTAGGTGCGCAGGAGTGGGGAGTCTGCAGCTCACAGTGCAAAGGCAAGTCCCCGTGCTGAGATCCTGGATCCACTGGGCTGTGAGATCCCATTGTGAGAATATTCCAGTTAGAGACAATTTGGCTCAGTTTGGACTGACAGAAAATCTCAAACACAAAAATTTCTCACAGGTGGGAAACTGCTTCTTAGTTGGTGATGAACTAAAAATTTGGCGTGTTTTTTACCATATCCTTGGAGGATGCCCCAACAAAACTTTATTCTTAGCATGGGCAACTCAATTTTACCAGGAGGGGAAAAAAAAAAAAGACCATGGGCTGCTTTATTTATCCTGTACAGTTTAAGATCTTTTTGATAGCCTGTGTTCAGGCCATGAGGACTTGGGAAACAGTGACTCAGATCTTAAAATCAGAAGTCATCACTGTGCTGCACATCCAGATTTTCAAAGGGCCTCTGCTTGATTGAATGTGTTTTAAATCAGAATAGAGAAGGAAACAAATCTGTTCACACAATAAAGAAATCTTCCACTTCTGGTGCACAATGACACGGGGAACCAAGAAGCTGTCCTCGTCTCAGAACATGGTTGCAAGAGGGAAATAGCCCAGAGCAGCTGCTCTGTATTAACTTCCAGCTTGGGCATGTCTGTTTTCTACTGAGTTCTGCACAGCTTTAGCTGGTTCTGCAGATGGGTTAGGTGGTGTGACCAAAACGCATTCTTTGTGACAAATAAAGGCATCTTTTTAAGGAGCTGATTCAGAGTGTTGTTTTAAATTCACCCCCTCACACACACTCACTTATTTTGCAATAGCCTCCCCATGAGGACAGGTGCGGAGCCTACAGAAATGTAGGTGCTATGGGACATACATGCACTGAGGTAAAACACGAAACCTTTCATCATGATAGATGCATCAACGTCCTGTATTTTACTCTTTTACTGATGTCATTTTAACAGATGTGCCCTCAGTAACAGGCGTGTCGTTTCCATTAGTCCTCGTGGCTTCTCCTCCCATTATGTCATTCCATAAAAGCACCAGAGCAGGAGGTGGTGCAAGCTCCTTGTGACTGCCAGGGCACAACAGCTCTGCAGACTGGAAGGGGTGGGCGCATCCTTCAGCCCCCAGAGAGACTGCAGCGTGTAATGCAGAGCTCCCAGCTCAGCCCCTGGCCAGCCCGCTGCCTCACAGCCTCGCTGGCTGAAGCAGAGGCGGCTGGAGCAGATTGGAAGCTGCAGTAAGGTCCACCCAGCCATGCCGAAGAGTGAGTTGGGCAGGCACTGTTAGCAACGAGGAAGACTGAACGGGCTTGATCTGCAGTCAATCTCAAATGCTTCTGATTCAATTAGACACACCCCCGTGCCTCCTCAGGGAGGGTAGTACCTGTGATGGGCATGGGATGGGAATGCATCATCATGCAACTTTCCCTCCCTCCAGAGTCTTCTCTGTAGACAATTCCCAGCACCTAGAGAGAGCTAGGAAGAGCCAGTAGCTCTTGATAATCTCACTCTGGGAGGGATTTCCATGGCAGTGGCTCCCTGGAACCTCCCTTCTGTTCCCAGGAGAAGACGACATCTACCACTCCCCTGACTCAGCCCAGGACTAACAGCCATCCTTTGTTCTCTGCCAGTGCTACCCCAAGCAGAGCTTTTAAGTTAGGAGACCCTCATTGCTAACACATGTAAATCTAAAAAGATTCCTTTAAGAACCAATGTAAGTTTTTCATGTAAGTATGGAGTCTGGATACAGTAAAAAAGGGAGAGACAAGTAGTAAAGAAGAAAAAGGGAAGAAAAGCAAGCAAGTCCATACCCAACAGCAGGGACCTTGACTATACCCACCACAAAACATAAGGACAGGAATAATTGTCCTCACTTTACTCATACAAGTGAAGCTCTCCTCACGCACTCTTTTCTTTTCTTAATGCTGAGTTGTCTGTCTTTAGTCAGTCATCCTTGCTGTAAGTTTCTTTAAATTGTAATTGGATAATATTCCAGATTCTGGGATGCCCTTTGTCAGAGGAGTTCACAGGCGTACAGGCCCTGTTTGGTGAAGTTGAGAGTTGCTAAATTAACAAAGGGCGGACTAAAGATATAATACTTTGTTCCTAGTAGAAATCCTGTTTTACCAGCATCTATTTTTAAGGAACCCTATGACAAAATACACACACTTGTGCATTCACTTTACTATATTTAATGTCAAATAAGACTTCGAATTTATGAATACCGTGACCTGTGCATGTGTCTCATTGGGAATTTGGACCTTAGGCTGCATGCTTGCTCCCCTCAACCTCAGACATCCCAACATATAGGCACCGTTTGAAAGAATTTCTCCAAATCTGTTCCAGTTTTGCACTCTGAGTGTCCACATGGCTCTTAGTCCCATGCGAAAAGCCCCACATGTAACGAGCTCTCACTATAAAAGGAACGGAGGGACATGCTAGGGACACAGCTTCAGCCCCCAGCCCCCTGGCCACGTTGTGTGGGCACGGGCCTGCTGCTGCTTTTCAACTCTGCAGCACGTTTTGCCTTCTGGTCTTCTCTCTGCACCTGCGTGGAAGGAAAACGCCCACTGCATTGCCTTCTCACAGGCCGTTCACATAAGGGAAAGGCAGGAGGTGCGCCTTAGTCAGGATGTGCCAGCCTTTGAGTCAATGGCAAATCTGATTTATTTTTTCTCCCAGTAGGTAAGAATGTGCTTCTGTGCAGAGTAACAGAAGATGTCCTCTGCCACCCCCTCCTCACTGACTATTTGTTTTCTCTCAGTTAAGTCTGTGAGGAAATCCTCTTGGTAAAGCCAGTTAATAAGATTAGATAAATGTCTTTGAAACCAAAATGCTGATATAAAAATCAGAACAACAGAGCGCCAGCTGGCTTTTCTTTCACTCATTCAAATGCAGCTGGAACGCCACAGCCAGTAACGTGCAATCTGGGAGTGATAATCAATAAGCAGTGAAACAAGAGCAAGATGCCTCCGGAGGAATTTTCCCTTGGTGAGAAAGATGGATTAACTCTAATTCTCAAAGCAACTGAACAAAAAGCGTTTGCCTAAATTCAGACATAATTTAAATACTGCTCCAGAGAAATGTGACGGCCTGAAATAGCAGCGAAACAAGATCCTCCAGTCACAGCCAATTATGTTATTTAACGTTGGCACGGGTCTTTTTTTTTTAATGTGAGGTAGCTGCTGCACTGTACAATAAGGAACATATATTAACCATGTATAATGATTAAAGGCTGTTTAGTTAAGGACACCAGGTGAGAGAATGATATTGCTGACTATTATAGCTCTGTGCATACAGAGGCACACAGTTCTGGGCAGCTTATCCAGCAGGGTGTTGTGTACACAGCAGGCTAAAGACAGAAACATTAACTAAATCACAAGATTCGGATCATTTATCTTATCATCACATGGGGGAAGAGTTTATCTTTCAAGCAGGCACACCTGCTCTCCTTGTAAAACTTTACTCATGCCATTACCGAGCATGTCACTGTTTCTTGTTCAAACATGCTGCTGCGGGATTGAGACGGAGCCAAGGGTGGGTGGGTGTCCATCCCTCTCCACGCAAGCACCCGGCCCTGCATCTGCACATCCCCACTTGCGGGGGAACACCTGCCCCATCCTGGGGCACCGGTGCACGGCAGCAGCAGACAAACTCCATCACCCACTCGCCTTATCCCTGAGACAGGTGCCGGGCTGCAGTCAAACATGTTTTAGAGGCTTTTACAGAAACAAGACAAACCTCTGATTTGTGCTTGTGTCCTGTGGGATAAAATGGTGGGAATTAAATCTGGGAATGTAATTAAATTTGAGAATTTCATGGGAAGTGTTAGAGTAGTGAACTGGGTTGAAAATCTCATTGACCTGGATTTCAGAGGAAACCTGGAAAATTTGCTTGAAATTCAAGCAAAATTTGCTTGAAATGTCAAACCTCTGGTAAACTCTGTGGGGATAGCATCTAACCCATTTAGATGTATGATCACTTCAACAAGTGTATCCAATCAAGCAGAGATCACATAAATACTGGAAATTGGGATTGGCCTCTGAAGATATCACGTTAGGGATGAGAAAATGTGCCACAAAAGTCAAACTTATTTCAATTGATCTGACCTTGACCTTACCCAAGAAAACAAGGTAACAAAAAATTCAGCCATTAAATATAATGAAAATCACAGAAAAAGAGGTTCTTCTGAAGTTACAGACATCTCAAATGTTCTTTCATTATCCAAAATCTAGATGAAGGCTTCACTCCAGGTCTTGTGAGGGAGGGTAATGTGGAAGATGAATGCAAAGGTAGGATGGTTAATGGGAAGGAGGCTGTGGAGATGGAAGCCATGGCATCCTAAAAAGTTGCAAACTAAGAAAGGGACTGAGTAGGAGCCTGAAAAAAATGCATCATGGAAAGCTGCAAGATCAATGGCAATATTTTGAACAAATATTTCAAGTGAGGAAGTTGCAAGTGAGATATAAATAAGTGCATGGTATTGTTCCTGAGGGAAAAAAAAACCAAACCCTGCATGCCTACTCAGGAAGATCAAGAGGAAAAAGACCTTTATTTATTAGATCACCATAGAACAACCAGGACCCAGCAACATGAGACATTGCAAAGGCGGTTATGGGCCTAGTGTGCAGCGTGTGAAGTAAAGCCAGTGCTGGCGGACAGGCAGGTATTTCTGCTGTTCTGCTAGGTGGTGCTGCAACCTCCTCTGTTAGACTGGGAGGGTTGTGCAAGACCAGTCCCATGGATGAGGAACTGAAACCAGAACAGGTGCAGAGAAAGGCTACTGGGTATATCCAGGAAATAACGAACCTATTTGATGAGGTTGAGCTTGTTTAGCCTACAATATGAAGACTGAGAAAATATATGGTTCCTTATGAATACATCAAAGTGATGTGCAAACATTAGCTACCCAACAAGGGGACAATACTGGAACTAGAAAAAGTGAATATGAATGGGCCGTGAAAATTGGATACTAGAAGAGGGTTTCTAAGCAACCTGAGCAAGGTTCTGATACAGCAGTACATCAAACAGAAGAGTAGGAGAGAGAAATTATTTCTGGTATGTGATACAACTGAAAAAGGTAATGTGCAATCTTGTTGGCTGTTAACAGCAGCTCACAACACCTAGGAGGCCTCTTCTAGTCCCATCCTTGACATTTCTAAATGCTTTTCACTAATTGGAGGGGAAACTACAAATACAAAGGTCAAACTCAGGATCTTTGGAAAATTTGGATAAAAACACCTGAATAAATAGAGCTTGTATTAGGCCAGTCTGTAAAAGTCAAAAGGAAACGATAGCTTCCTCTTGATTGCTAACAGCTGCAATCCCTGCCATCCAGCAAGGGTGTTGGCAACCAAATCCCCACCGTCACAGACCCACTGATGTGCACGTCCAGTGCACTCGCACTGTTTCCTATGAGCCTGCAGAAGCCACATCTGCAGAACATCGTGCTGCAGATGCAGGGATGCAGAGCTCCTTCCATCATGCATCCTGTCTTTCCCACATGCAGGACTGCACCTTGCTCGAATGTCAGTGAAAATAAACTATCAAAATATCCATAGCATAGCTTTGACACAGTCCATATCAAATTAACCTCCATGAATCAAGTACATGTATTTGCAGAGGTGGTTGCTCCCTCCTGATCTGTACACAGCAGAACACAATGAAACTGAGAAATCCAATTCAGCTCAGTTGATTTATAATCTTGCTTAGGACAGTCAGTCACAGCCACAGTGCAAATAATAAACAAAATGCAATTGTAATGCTCAGGTCCCTCTCCTGAGATTGCTAAGGTCTTTCTTCAGTACATTAACCTTGTTTAAAGTAAGGGATGCTGAGAAATTACATTGGGCGCTATCTCATATTACCTGGTACAGATACTCAACTGAAAAAAAAACCCTCAAACCAACAATAAATGCCCCCCTGGCTTTATACACACACAAATAACGTGAGAGACTTCAGACAAAAAAAAAAAAAAAAAAAAAAAAAGAAGAAATCAGGTTAAATCGTCCAGTATTACTAGCATGAATAATAGATTGTAAATAAATAAACAACAGTGGTGTGTAGTAAAGCTTTAAAGCTCACACTGTGATTCCTCATGTCAAGCAAGTACTGATTAATCTGAATAGGAATTAATAGCAAACTGGAAGATAATTGTGTAGCAGCTCTGTCTATCCTGGATCCAGAGCGCAGGTGCGGGGCCACATCTGCCCCTGAGGACAGCACAGAGACCATTATTCTTACCCAGAAAACGCCCTGTCCCACTTTTACAGCAGGAGACTCAGGAGGACAGAGAAATGCTATCAATTTGATGGCCATCAGTTCTGTAATCATCCCACAGACATCTCCCCAGAGATGTGCTTAGTATCAGATGCATTTTTCAACCAAATAAATATTCCAGACTTCAGTGTTAATACACCATTAAAATGACACCATCATGCTACATGGAATACTATAAATTAGACCTTGAATATTACCGGCCAGACAGAAATAGCTATTACTCTCTCTCCTGTCCCACTTTTCCCATCTCCACCTACCCTCCCAAAGAGAAACATTTATAAAGGAAGCATAAAAATTGCTTTCTTTTAACAACGCCTCTCACTTTGAAGCAGAGTTTGACCCTTTGCTAATGCAGGTCCCTAAATACTAAGAAACAAGGGCTGAGAGGGACAGCCGCAAGACGTTTTCAGTTTGGAGCGTGGTGTTGCAGAGGTGAGCTGGGTTTGTTTTATCTTCCCTCCTGCCTCTTTTTCCCCTCCCTCTTCCCCCACCTCATCTCTCCTTACCCCCTCCCTTTGGCACGGTATAAACCAGAGGGCAGGGCATCCAGCTGCTTCCACAGCAGAACAATGTTTGGGCAGAGTCCATGTTGACACAAGTGCATTATATCCTGAAGGGTCAACTGCAGCTTTTTCTTGTTGTTGTTACTTTTTCTTTACCAACTGCGTAGAATTAACCTTCCACTTCTGCACAGAGACCATTGGTCCAAAATTTCTGAGCTCATCTAATTGTCATCTCCTACCATTGTACTATCCTGCCAGTTTAAGAGTATTATTATTTTCCCATCAAAACAATTAGAAAACTCCTTCCTTAACATTTACTAAAAGCTACACCTAGAAGGTACACGTAGGACTGGTCAGACAACCAAGACCCCCTCCTGTCATCTTGTGCTTTTCTGAGCAAGCATTATGTCAACTAAAAGTCAAGCACAAAACCACAGTAACACCAGCCTGTGGTCCAGATGCTGGCTAACTTGGGTACCTCAACACCTACCCCATTGTGCAGCGGAGAGCTGTCTGAGGGGTTAGCATGCTGTACATAACCCCTCTCCACAACACACTTTTTCTACTAGGTCCTGTGGTCCTTAGGAATGATAAACTTTCCATGGGAGGGCCTACAGCGTACTGCGTTGAAGGGGCAAAACAACTTCAGCCACCTAGAAGGAAGAGCCCAGCCAAAACTCATGGACTGTTGATTCTGGGGAGCATAAACATTCCTCACCTTTCCAGAAAATGTCCCACTCCACAAGATGCACTTCAGCGGGAGTTTAGCTAGTGGGGTTGCTTGCAGATGAGGCGCATCAGACACTGTTCCACCTATTACACCAAGAGGTAGCATTACTGGTAAAGCTCCTCCCAGATTTGAGACTGACATTCTCAGGAATAGGGGTCCGTGATTCTTCCAGCTGTTCTAGGCACATTTTCTCCACTCCATAATCTTTTTTCTGGTTGCAATATACTCTACGGCCTATTACAAATTGGCTATCTGATGGTGCTTGAATTTTCCTTCTCTAATGGGATCTCTAGTAAAATCAGCATAAGGAACTTCAAAAACATGCTCCCACCCACCTCACTTCTAAATATTGACTGCACATCAATAGTTCAGTGTCCAGGCATTTCAGGTACAGAACAACCAAGCAAATTAAAGATTTTTTTTGTTTAAAAGAAACTTCCACCATTCACTTTTCCAGGCAAAGGCTTTGTGTGTTCACTCTTCCAAAACACAATGCTGTGGTATCTCAGAGTTTCTGAAGTGGCAGTGTAGGCACTGTACTCTTATGTTTCATTGAGTGCTCGTTCAAAACAGCTGTATGTTCTATATAAAACATGTTTACATAGTAAATGTACTTCCTGTAGACACAAAGAAATGTTAATGAATAACCATTCCTGCATTTCAAATTTTGCAAGGCTGTGGGAAGGATCAGTGCATGACAAAATAGTTAATGTTCACCCACTTTCTGGCACATGAAATCTGTTACTACAACTAATCCCTTACAGAGAAAAGAAAACATGGAAAACAAACTGGCGCTGGCTGGTTCTACTAGGCTTGTTTTTTTTCTTTTTTTCTTTTTTTTTTTTTTTGTAAAGAAACTGTGAGATGCATATACATGGGAGAGGAACAGAGGAGGTATTCAGTGGAGAATGCCAGAAGGCATGGACTCCTTTTAGTAGGCAAGGCTGTTGGCTTTAATTGTATATATTGTCTTGGATTCTCACCTTCAGAAAAAATGCCAGTTTGATCTCACGCAGTATTCACTACCCATATTTACATCCTATCGCCTGGGGCCCAGGGAAGGCAAACAAGAGGCATTTTCCTTTCAGTCAATTTCTATTTGAAAATCTATATGGCTTAAAAGACTCCTTAAATAACAGATCTGCATTTATCCTTGACAATTTTTAAAAGCAAAGATCAGGTAATCTAAACTATAGCACTGCCCCTGAAAAAGACTCAGAAAGGAAACCAATTTCTACTCTTGGTGAAGTTCTTTCTGAGACATAAAAATATTAAAGAATTAAGAAATTTGTATATAGCTGTGAAGTCCCACGCATGATACCCACTTCCCTGTGAAGTAAGCCACTAAATTATCCAGGCTTTGCTATACAGCAATTTTATCTGAAATATGTAGGTCTTTTTTCCAGTCCCCTGAAAACACGCAAGCCTGAAAAAGAAGCAGAGCTAGGAACCAATCCACTTCAAGGGAAACTCAAACAGCATGAGGCAGATCCTTAGTGGAGTAAGAGATCTGCACTGAAGTCAAGGGGACAGGAATAGTTTACGCCAGCCAGGAATCTGCTCCGCATCTGCAGACCAATTTATGAAAAAAAGGTGATAGACCATACATGGACCAGATGCACTGATGTAGTATAAGGCAAAGACAAGCTCTGCTGGGGATGTTCCAATATTTCTACATGAGATTTCACAGCGTACAAAAATTACTCCTTGTGAATGAAAACCTTTTTTAACTGCAACCTCTCTGCATGGTTTGAAAGTGCTACTGTGGACGGGGCTTTCAAAGGCCACCCAACAAGCAATGCTCAAGTATGTCTTCTTCACAGGGTGGCATATGAACAGCATATTTCAGTTGTAACAGACTGAAAAATCATTATCACGGCAATAAGCCTGAGACCTCAGAGCAGTTTTCTCAATAAACACATTCCTTGACAATTATTATTTTTGTTCAAAAAATATGTTTTGGTTTTGAGATTAGATTTTTCATGATATCACAGCAATTAACAAAAGACAATCTGGATTTTTTTTTTCTTTTAGGGATGTCAGTGCCTTCTTACGTTTTGTAATAAACAATAATTTATTAAAATAAACTCTTTATTAAATTAAAACTAATTCTCTAAAACTACCTGAGGGGAGGGGGGTGCGTGTGATGAATTTCTGGGAAATTTGAAAAGCCCTCAGGAAGTAATGTGGTGAGTGTGATGAACCTCTATGCTCTTACTAAAATGCTGTTTGCAAAACTTTTTTCTTTTTTTTTTTTTAGAGGTGTTAAATTTCTCCATTTGA
>NW_010229238.1:27852-50942 GCF_000690775.1 Eurypyga helias
AAAAAAAAAAAGCTTCACCAGAAGGACCAGCCACAATTGAAGACAGAGATAACAAAGCTGATGAAATCAGAAGAAAACTTGATTTCTTTATACACATTCGAAGAAAACAAAGTAAACGTCAGGCTGCAATGCTGTTTTGCGTTACCAAACACTGCCACCATGCGTCCACTTCGAAGAATAACAGGCTGCTTGAAAACAGCTGGCTAGTAAAGTACTGAAAGATAGCGTAAATCAAATTTGTCGCCCTCTCTTGTGTAGAATGTTTCTGTACAATGCGATAGTAATGACAACCCCAAAAAGGTCTTAAGTATTTTAGCCACTTGTATAAGAACACACAGTTCTGTTTCTAACCCTTTCTGTCATCATTGTGGAGACCACTAATTAGAGAATGACAGAGAGAGAATAAAGGGCAAGCTTTGTTTCCACACACAGATGCCTACCACAATTGGTTTTTGCTGTGTTTGTGCAGTGCCCACCTCAGTAACCTGCTAGTTCATCCTGATGATCCCTAGAAAGTACCAAAACCCACAATCGTTCACACCACTACAACATAATTACTTCAGAGACTGGCTTTTCTTCATATGTTTATGCATATGAACAAAAACATCTGTATAATGATGGAGATGACAGATTTGGAGTACTTATTACATTAGTTTTCATTACTTCATAGAATGACAGAATGGTTTGGGTTGGAAGGGACCTTAAAGACCATCCAGTTCCAACCCCCCTGCCATGGGCAGGGACACCTTCCACTAGATCAGGTTGCTCAAAGCCTCGTCCAGCCTGGCCTTGAACACTTCCAGGGATGGGGCATCCACAGCTTCTCTGGGCAATGTAAGCAGCAAAGGATCCCTACTCTTACTTGAAAACTGTATCCATTCCAATGTGAATTAAGAGCATTCAATTTACTATTTAATACAATCTCTCACCTGAAGACTCCCCTTGAGGTGGAAAGCAGACAGAGGAACTGCATCTCACCACTCAAAACCTAAAATGATCAGAGATGCTCCTCTTCTCATTCAAATATTCAAGAAGACGCAAAGGAATTCTGAATACTTGGCCAAAGAAATGGATACCTGATTTCTTAAAAGCGTTCAAAACTTCTGTCATAAATTCTTGGAGTTGGGATGTCTAACATGAGCTCATAAGGTCAGGAAGTCTTAGAAACAAATTCTCAGCTATTTTTAATTAACACAGACACACATTTAAGTTGATTGATTGAACTCAGAAGAACTGGCAGAAGAATCATCCCTCCCTCATCAGCATTATCCAGATAAACAAAATACTTGCACAACCTTCTTCAGAGGATGTAGCAGATTCCACTTCAATGTCTGTATGGATTCCTTGATGAATGCTCCAGGGAGCAAGGCCAACAATTAAAACAGACTCAAGTACTACTTGGATGAAACACCACATGCAGAAGAAAACATTCTTTGGTACAGTTCTAGATATTTGAAATTTCAAGAATGAAAGAATTTTGAAAAAACCTCAACAACTATATGAATGCCTAGTGGATGACTGCACAGTTTTGGACAGCTCAGCTCCAGAATTAATTCCCTTAGGACAACAAAAATTGGAACACTTGCATTTAAACATCACATGTTTTGTCAGCATTACTCATGCAGGTACCTGACGGATGTCCTTGGTTATTCCAAGCTTCTTTTGCTCTCAGGAATACTGATTGCTCAGAGTCAAGATTCTTTCTAATATCTTAAAACTCAAAGTGACTCCAAACAGATGGCAAAGATGAGTAACTGCAGTGGAGAAGGCATTTCAGCCAACGGATAAAGGACAAACCCCATGATCTCTACCACGTCTCTTGCTGTTCGCTCTTCAGTGTGCACTGTAGAACACACACCTGTTCTGCAGCTCTGTTCTCCAAGTCTTTTAACAGCCGGAAGAAACCATAAGCCCCGTGTGCACCTCTGCTGGCAAATGATGGCATTAACCCAGGATAAATTGGATTGTCCCAGTCTGTTTGTATTGTGTGTGCATGCTCCAGGCACGGGAGCAGAGATTCCCCGGCAGCCCGGAGTGCAGCCCATGGTGAGGCCGGCTGTGCCCCTGCAGCCATGGAGGGTCACAGGGGAGCAGAGACCCACCTGCCGCCTGGGGAGGACCCCACGACGGAGCAGCGAGATGCCCAAAGGAGGCTGTGACCCTGTGGGAAGCCCACGCTGGAGCAGGCTCCTGGCATACCTGTGGCCCTGTGGAGAGAGGAGCCCAGGCTGGAGCAGGTTTGCTGGCAGGGCTTGTGACCCCACGGGGGACCCAGGCTGGAGCAGGCTGCTCCTGAAGGACTGCACTCCGTGGGGGGGACCCACATTGGAGCAGCTCTGGAAGAACTGCAGCCCCTGGGAAGGGCTCATGCTGGAGAGGTTCATGGAGGGCTGTCTCCCGTGAGAGGGACCCCACGCTGGAGCAGGCGCAGAGTGTGAGCACCCCTCCCCTGAGGAGGAAGGAGCAGCAGAGACAATGTGTGATGGACTGACCACAACCCCCATTCCTGGTCCCACTGAGCTGCTGGACAGGGAGCAGTAGAGAAAATCGGAACCAAAGTTAGGCCCTGGAAGAAATGGAGGGGAGAAGAAGGGAAGATGGTTTTAAGATTTGCCTTTATTTCTGATTATCCTACTCTGATTTGATTGGTTACAAATACAACTAATTTCTCCAGGTCAAGTCTGTTTTGCGGGTGACAGTAATTGGCGAGTGGTACTTCCCTGTCCTTGTCTCGACCCATGAGCCTTTTGTTATATTTTCTCCTACCTGCCCAGCCGAGGAGGGCAGTGACAGAGCACCTTTGGTGGGCACCTGCCCTCCATCCAGGGTCAGCCCACCACACTGTCCCGATCTGTCTGACAATAGATGGTAGCTGCGTTCCCATCAGAGCTTCAGAGGTACAAAAAACAACCTGGAAAAGCATCTTTGACAAAATTGCCAGAAGTCCACTTTGTTTCTTACCACAGACTTACAGCAGTAAATCACATCTATGGCACTAATTAGTGAAGATGAAATGGTCCGTGTGCTCCATCGTACGTGAAAGTGTATGAAGAGAAAAGCATGCAAGGTCATTTTAGCAAAGTTTAAATATAGGAACGGAAGGGGAACCTTGTGTTGTTTAAAACACACATCTATGTTCTAAAAGGTGCTTTTCAGTACATCAACACACTGTCAAAAGGAGAAAGTGTGTCAGCTGTTTATGTACTTTTAAACCTGTCCTTTAATTACTTGATCTTTCCCACAGTAAACATTGAAAGCTGAATTATTTTTTCTTGCCTTACAATACTTATCACTATCACACACACAGATTCATAGAGTGGAAGGGGTACCTCTAGAGATCATCTAGTCCAACCCCCCTGCCAGAGCAGGATCACCCGGAGTAGATCACACAGGAACAAGTCCAGGCAGCTGTTGAAAGTCTCCAGGGAAGGAGACACCACCACCTCTCTGGGCAGCTTGTTCAGTGCTCTGTCACCCTCAAAGCAAGTGCCATCAGAAATGACACTACCCTGCTACACGTAGCAGAAGTTAACACTTCAGTGGGTGCAAAATAAGCCTTCAAAAATATAACTACAGTTTGCCAACTCAGATGTTAACAAAAGCTGAAATTTCAGACTGTGGCTCACATACCGCATTTTATTATTCTCTATTCCTAGTTTTTGGTTTTGTTTTGGGTTTTTTTTTGTTTTTTTTTTATTTTCTGTTCACACTTCCTTCACCTCATTTAGTTTCATAGTAACGAAAAATCCTTGGAAAGTGACATGGTTAAATTGCAAACACACACAACAAACTGCAGGAGTAGCACAAAGGAAGCAATGTGATCTTAGTTTATACCCTTTTTCCACACCAAATAAACGTAACTAGCAACTCTCTCTCCGTGATCTCCAGGCAAGAAACATTGCAAAGCATCTTATTAAAATGTAACTTGAACCTCTAATCCTTTGCAGAGCCAAACATTCTCCAGACACTACCCTCTGCTTTAGTCTCCAAAGGAGAAAGCAAATGGATAGAGATCGGTGGTCTTCTGTGAATCTGCTCTTCAACGGATGCGCTCCTTTGAAATTCTACTCTTTGGGGATGAGAAAGGGGGAGAATTTACTTCGGAAAAAAAGCATTGATTCAAATTAATCTTGTGTGCAACAAGAGAGTGACTTTTTGAACCACAACAAATGCCTGTGAGCATGCGCATCTGAGAGCTCATACTTAATTTGGATGAAACCAACCCACTAACTAGGTACGTTCTGGGAACATTCGGATGAAATTAAACTAAGGGAACATGTTGCACAGAAGTTACTCCACCCTGTCTCCTTTAAATGCTGGTATATAAACACCTAGTTACCTGTTATCAGCTACTTCAGTGAAGATCTGACTCTGTTTTGAACTAATAACAATGTGCTGGTTTTAGTCAGCACAGAGTTAATTTTCTTCACAGTGCCTGGCATGAGGATATGTTCTGGATTTGCCCTGAGATGCTAAGGCATGTTTGCACCAACTCAAGGACTTTTTCAGCTTCTGATACTGCGTCTGTGTTCCCAACATTCTCCCTACAAGCAGCAGGGGCAGGGGGGACGGGACACAGTCCAGACAGCTGACCCAAACGGGCCAAAGGGGTATTTCATTCCACGGAATGTCACACTCAGCATATAAGCCGGGGTGGGCTGGGGCACCCTAGTTAGGTAGCTAGTTGGTGGCACGGTTGGCTTTCTCACTCCTGGGGCTTGCTCGGACTCAGCTGCAATCCCTCTCTGGCTCTGACTCTCGCTACTCAGAACTTGGGCTGTGTCCTGGTCAGCAGGTGGTGAGCAATTGTATCTTTATTTTCCATTATTTTTATTACATATTATTGTTCGTAGTATAAATATTGGGAGTATTATTAGTTTCACTATTTTATTCATTTATGTTCAATTATTAAATTGTCCTTATTTGAATCCATGAGTTTCCTTGTCTCTTCCTCTGATTCTCCTCCTCCACTGGAGCAGGCCTGGGGGAGGTGAGGGAGCGGCTGCGTGGTACTTCTTTGCTGTTTGGGGTTAAACCACGACAGACAACCACCACAGTTGTCAATGAGCAGTGCATTATGCTAAATGATTATCAATCATCCACCTGTTCATCACAGTGTCTGACATTATTTCCAGTATATTTCGAAGTAAAAAATTACTTTTTGGATTAGAAAATTTCTAGACCTTTAATTCACCCCCTTTTCTTCGATATCGTCAATATAATACAAAATTTCCAAACTACAAACCATGTATAATACTTAAAGCAGAACTTGCATCATTCTTATTTAGTTCACAGTAAAACTTTTTCACTGGATTTGGCAAACAGCCCCTTCTTCAGAAGTGTGATCATTCCACTCCAGTTTCAACATCCACTTTCTAATAAAAAGACTAAATTTTGCATCCAAAATTCGACAATGGCTGATGAAGTTTGTCTCTGAATTAGACTTGTCAAGTCTGAGGACTCCAGAACTCTAAAGATATCACAATGTCCAAATGATCTTAAACCCATGTAATTTATGAAGCTAGTTGCATTAACATTAGCTTTCTGTCACTGATTTTCCTTATTTTTATCAAAGCTTGGTTTGTAAGCTCCATGGTTTCATCCCACTTGTTCTTCTCGGGGCTTGTGTATGTCACCAAGTTCTCAGTATACTGCAAGACTGACTTCAAAAACCTATAAGAAATAAAGCCAAAGACAAAAAACTCATTAGAGAAAAAAGAAATACAGAAAAATATCTCAGTGCCTGATTTAAAGCTGCTACTGTCTCCAAATTTCCAAATCTCCCTCAGGATGATCTATACATTAACGTTTCTTCTACTTCTGGAAGAGAACCATGCCCTTATTCTAACGATAAGAAGCGATGATTTCCAGAATTTCATTTAAACACTATGACAGAAAGAATGCAGTGAAAAAACGTGTGACAGGATTTTCCCCAAATGGCTTCCTTTCTTTCTCAGTCAAACGTTTCACAATGCCTATGATATCCAACCAGCTGTTAACTGGCATGAGGACTAAAATTACCAACACCTTAAATACAGCTTTTATGTATTCATATTTTTATAATGTGTAGTTGTTCTCTATCTATACTAAGGAGGAGTCTAATAAAAATTTAAAATGTGACTAAGCGGACCATATATTTTCAACGAACTTATTTCAGTTCTTGAGTGAACATCGTCAGATATAATGACAACTGTAATGAGAGAAAGAAGGATGACAACGTATTAAGTCATGCTGTTCCTTTTTTTTTTTTCCTCGACAGGATTTATATTACAGATCAAACAGGAAAGTGTTCGACTTCCTATTTTCAAAAAAAATATATATAAGTATATAAGTAAATCTTATATACTCACTTCAGATACTGCTGATAATCAAAAGGTGGCTTCTTACAAACCAAATGGACGTTGACTACTTCCAGAGTGATCAACACTAAGATGAGCCATAACACTGGAGACAAAAACTTAATGCTAGAAATAAGCAGATTTTTTTTTAAATAAAAAAATTAAACCCAACTTAAATAGAAATCATTAATATAAAAAATTCTTCAGACTTCTGGATCTATCCTAAATAGCTGGATATTGCATAGTGGAGGGAGGCAGGGAGAAATACTATGAAAAGTCCTTCAGCAAAGAGCAGAGCAAATATCAAAACTATAAACAAAGACTATAAATTATGAAACCTCAAAAAGACGAAAAAAAGAGAAACACATATATTTAAGATTCCACAGGAAACCTCATCAGTAGCCACCACTCCATAGATAATCATGCTGTGTTCAATGGAATTGCAAATACTTTGTTGTCAGTTTAAGCTATGTTTCTTAGATAATATGGTTAACATATTTAGGAACATAACCGAGCCAAGCATATCATATTTACAGTCTTCCAAGTAGATTCATAAATCCCTGAAAACCACTTCTGAGTAGGAAAAAATTAATGGAATACTAAACAATCTCTCCTATCTATAAAGATGCTGACCAGGTATAATGACAAAAAGCAACAGAACTAAAGTAGGTAGAGTCTTGAAATCAGTTTAACCTATTGCATTCAGATAAAGCATCTACACGCTTACACGGGAAAAGCTAGCAACTAAAAATACACTAACATTTAAATGATACTTTTATTTGAAAGCTTACAATTTACAGGGAAGTAATCTAGCAATGATAAAAACACCCATTCAATTATTCTCCAATTTGAGATTTTCTTGTTATTTCAATATTCCTACGTACTAGAAATACGGGTTGACACTCAACTCTGCGATGGTTAACAAGGACACACGAATGCTGTTGACTTCCAACTTCCAGGACAAAACACTGAAAGCTAGCAACAGCAGCATGTAGCCACTCTCTCAAACACCCAGCCACAAAATAAAGAAAACCCATCAGCCAACCTGTTCAACATTCGTAGATAGTTATGCCTCTGGCGAGAACGTAGACTCTTGTCCATCCACTGCTGGTATCTCAACTCAACGCTGGCAATAACTTGTTCAGACACTTGATGGCACTGCGTACTTATTTTACGGAGTAGCACCAGTATTTCCAGAACCCGTCGAGGAGAATAAAGCGTGCAAATATGCATATCACAAAGTTCAATCAACAACCTCCAAAATAAGAAGGAATTGTTAATTTCAATCTTTTGTTAGTGGATTTAACATTAGCTATATTTCATACTCAGTGTGGTTTCTTCGTAATGTTTTAGCTCAGAAAACCTGGAAACAGATTACTCTTACTTCATGACTGAAACAAAGCAAGGATCTGTGCAGTAGGGTTAGTGATTGTGGTCTTTATCACTTTACTAAATGAAAAGGCAAAACTCCTGGTGACGAATATGTTTCCCATTTCAGATCAAAGAAATACAACCACAATAAACAAAATTGCCTGGCTGAAATGATACACTGAGCACATCAAATCACAGCAGGGTTGTGGTTGAAGCCTCCCACTGTAGTTCAATTCGCAGTGAATTAACATCCACCATAATAAAATTCACTCAAACACATGGTACTAATTAGTACT
The DNA here is from genome assembly GCF_000690775.1 of Eurypyga helias. Lineage (NCBI taxonomy): Eukaryota > Metazoa > Chordata > Aves > Eurypygiformes > Eurypygidae > Eurypyga > Eurypyga helias. Next base: position 35,858 of record NW_010229238.1, read on the forward strand.
ACCACTAGTGTGTGGTCTTTCCTCTGAGCAGAACAAGAAGCAGACTTAACATTTCATAAAACACAGGTAGTGAGGCCATTGTTTTAACCAACACCACACCAGATTATGCTTTGTTAAAGCACCCAAATATCCTTCTGCTGTCGTATTCTAAACTGCTAACCTAATGTGTCCCACATCACTTTCAGAAACACTTCTATAAGAACGGAGTGTTTCATCTCCCTCATGCCCGAATTACCTTGGAGACAGCAAAACATCAATGAGTAATAGTGACAAAGGCAGAAAACTCTAAAAATGGTTTAACACTTTAGTAATTAAGCTTCTTTTCCATAAATTAGACAAGTGCAGACTGATGGGTTGGAAACAGAAAACACACATGCTACAGACGCAAAGCAACAGGTAAAATGCACTATCCTGCCCTCACCTAATGGGTTGGGTTAGGAGAGTTCTGTTCCAACATACGGATTCAGTCAGAGGACTCAGGACTGTACAAGAGTGCCAATTAAAAGTCAAATTCTCTTGATCATTATTCCAAGTCAGATATAATTGCAACTAACATACCTCCAGGTCTGGCAAGTATTAAAAGGTATCTTCTGTTTTGCGGTCTTGATACCAATGCATGTAAGAATGGAATTATGTAGCAGCATATTGCTATTTTAAAGGCAGCACATAGCTGTGACACAAAGTACATTAAACCAAACTTCTGATGCAGTTTTAGCACACAAAACAGATTAAAAACAATTTAACCGAGTAAGCGCATAAATGATTAAAACATTTTGTTTCCCCAGGCTGAAAGAAAAATTACTTCTTCATGCTAATTTCTAAGTAAAATCTTTACTGTAATAATGCCCCAAATCTACAACGTCTCATCTTCATTCTGAAGATGATGTTCAGCTGCATTCTTAAGATTTATAGATTAAATCAGCAGCAACATTAGAAAAGTGCATGAAACATTTCAAGCATTGTTCTAAGAACAGGGAAATGAGTAACCTAGGTCTGAGGGTTCTTCTGTTGGGCTGCATGCAGAAGCTGAAAGCAGGAACCAGGAGGACAAACTCACCTCTCTGTCAGGCCACTATTGACTGGATCATCTGCACTAATGCAATTCTGGGGCATATATTGCTGCAACTGAGATATAATTTCAGATATCATCAAAATTAAAGTACTAGCTTCAGCATTTCCTTCCAGCCTTAAAAACAAAAGAAAAAAAAAAAAAAGATATGATAAAACTGTGTAGTACTGGTTTCTCAAATGGCGTAGATCAAGATGCAGATTTTTTGGACAGGAGTGTCTTAAATGTCCACTGTCACTTTCTGGTATTATGGTTCTTTCCCCTCCACCTTGTAAGCATGATTTTCTTCCTCCAACTAAACCCAACCTTTTTTTCAGTCTCAGCAGTCTTCCCTTCCCTCTTAATCCTCTATTCATTCATCAGAACCCTGCAGCATATTTAGTATGTGCCGAGATGCACTGAGTTTTCACCTCTCAGCCCTAAACAAGTGCAACTTCTTCCTTTTCAAATAATACGAGAATATTACTTTTTTTTAAGTAGTATCTCATGTGAAGTCTTCCACTGATTTGGTTACCAAGCCCTTTTCAGATTAACCAATTATCTTCTGTTTTACATCTGGTGAACCATCTTTTTTTTTTCCATTGTGATGGACTCAAACTCTGCTTTAACTTCCTAACATCCCCTTCAGCATCTCTTCAGAAACAGAGTATGGAGTCACTAACACCTTTGTATACTGCGGATGTCTTATTCCCCTCAAGTTCACATGCTGTTCATAGCTTTTAAGAGTATCTGTACTGATGTGTATAGCACAGATGAGGCTAAAAAGAACATCGGGATCTTCTCACAACCCCTCCAGTGTCTATCATCTTCCTAGTACAGTATTTGAAGAGACAATTCACCATCTCAAATCCCATTCTTCATAACTATTTTGAGAACTATCTTTTTTTAATAATATATACATACCCTTTAATTGTTTGAATGTGTTCCTCAGGCACCGTTGGCAATTCAGGCCATAACTGAATGCTCTTCATACATTCGAGCACCTCAAAAAGGTATCATGAAAAAAGTTACATAAAGGGTACCTTTTGACAGGACAACATATTTTACTCTTCTTGGTGGCTATTTTAGAAAAAAACCTGCAACAGGTAGTAAGTTACTTGTTCAGCAGCTATAACTGTGTAAGCTGACATCAATTGTTAAGGTTTATGTTAGGACAAAAAGTCTTGATGTATACTTTCATGCTAAAACGTCATCTGAATAAACTAATTTACTGTTTTTTCTTTCATATTTTTAATAAAAAAAACTAACATGACTTTTGTAACATACGTCTGAATGCTGTAGAAAACAAAAAGGACTAAGTACATCTACTGCAATCTCAAATCAACAGGGGAACGTCCTCAAGCAGTTCAAAAATTCATCAACTGAATATGTAAAATCTTAACTTCTTAGAACAAACAAAGCATTTAGACCAATTTTAAGCATTCACAATTTTAAGGACTTAAGTCCTTAAGTCTGGGTTTAAATTGAAAGCAGGGACATTTGGATTGGACATCAGGAAGAAAATCTTCCTGGAGAGGGTGGTGAGGCACTGGAACAGGTTGCCCAGAGAAGCTGTGGATGCCCCACCCCTAGCCGTCTTCAAGGCCAGGCTGGATGAGGCTTTGAGCAACCTGGTCTAGTGGAAGGTGTCCCTGCCCATGGCAGGGGGGTTGGAACTGGATGATCTTTAAGGTCCCTTCCAACCCAAACCATTCTATGCTTTCACAGTTGGAAGTACCTACCTGTTTCTTGAGTCGTGAAATTGGGTGGAATCGAGAACGGTAGGAACTCGCACAGTTCATCAGTGGTTTTATGACCATGTGTTCCTGATTTACAAAATCACAGACAATACACAACAGCTTCTTTAAACTGTCCTAATCGTATGCAGACCTAGACTTATTCTCAATTTTATGCAAGCCACCTATAATACTGAATTCAAGAGAGACTTCCAAACGTCTAAGGGCTGAAAGCTGTAATCAGCACAGTGAGTGTTTAAAGCCTAATTTCTTTGACATGTTTTAACTATGAAACCTCACAGTAGCTGAGAGAAAAGCAACCAAGCATTCTCTTAATGCAGCAGCATGCAGTGCATCGAGAGAAACTAAGAGTTGTAACTAATAAACAGTTTTATCTCACAGATTGCTGTATGACATTGAAAGAAGTAATCCCAAATATTAACAGGGCATTGGAGGGAGCAAATATAATCATTGGTAATGCCGAGAAACGTATTGCTAGACAAAAAGTGCTCACAAATTCACAACATAGATTGTGGATACAAATCACACCTCCATCAGTGAGCCACCATGACTTACAGTGCTCAGAAAAAGAAAATCTTGAATATTATGTACCTCAGTGGCTGAGCTACAGCTGCTGTATGTACTTTTCTGATGATTCAGGAGATAAACAGGCTAGATATCGATACAGTTTGACATATAAAATTAAGAGGAATCACTGTAATTTATGGATCAACCATATGAATAAAGAATAGTTAAACATATAAATTAAGGTAGAGTAAGAAAGGGTAATCTTTTGGAAAATTTTTTGTACCTGCTTCCCTACGAAGCTAGAAAAAAACATACTTTCACAATTTTTATTTGGGGGAATACTTTATTTCCACAAAAAACTGTGGCCAAAAACGATTAAGTCAGAAGACCTCTAAAATCAAATTTGGCATCCAAAACAACTGAAAACAACCTTCTGAGGGCATCCTATTGATCCCTACCTTAAAAGCGAACTTGTCTTCATCTGAGAATCTGCAGAGAAGAGTAATTGCAAATGCAACTATCTGATTAGCAACTTCTCTGGGAAATGCTTTTGGATCGATCTCTCCATGGCTTAAACGATCTCTTATACGTGGACCCTCCTGGTGGTTAAAGAAATCCCAAAGAAATTCCTGTGGAAACATACACCAAGTGTACAGAATTTATTCAATGTCTATTCACACAGAATATATTCAGTGTATAGAACACATCTGAAAGACTGGTATGTGATCATGTCTACAGGAAAGAGGCATTTAGGTGGTCAGAAAAAACAATGCAAACTGTGCTTACAAAAAAAAAAAAAGGATGAGTTACGCCTCATCTTGGTAGCTTCTGATGGAATTCAAAACTAATACACATGCTATTTTGTGACAGGTAACAACAGATCTCCTTCAGCTTTGCATCCCAAGTGCTCCACAGCCCCACTGCCTCTGGCAACAGGACAGTAAACTCACATCTCCCTTACAGTCTCAAGAGGCCTCTAAATTCAACACTGCTGGTTTTCATGTTCGCTATCTGTTTGGGTGGCAAGATGCAGGATGTGGGCAGGTAGGTTTGCAGCTCTGGTTTTGTGCCATCTGCCCATGTAGTGTACCATGGTTCCCAGAAGCAGTCAGAAATAAGTTTTCATTTTCCCTGTATGAGGCATCATTTTTTCTTCTGCTCCATTCAGCTGATCTTCAGAAGTCTAACAACATAACTCTGAGACTCCCATATTTCAGACAGAAAGTCTTATTTCTTAACCTAGCATAGCTTGTCAGGTACTAATTTGTACCTTTTGTAATGAAAGATGTTCACAACCTTTTGGTTCTAAACTGCTGGAGAAAAACTATGACGAATGAGTATTAGGCATGATCAATAAATATATTACTGAATTTAAAAACAAAGAAAACATCAAAGAGCAAAAAAACCCCAAAGAACAAAACTTTCAAAACACTTGCCATGGCAGGTTCCTCAAGAACTGCAGGAAGCTTGTTGACTTCTTCATTGTCCAAATGCTTTGCTAGCATCTAGAAAAAAATAATTTAAATAGAAACTTATTACTGAAAGCTAATGAAAGAGAACACACCAACTAAAGTAATTGGTTTCCCTAATTTTCAGCAATTACTTCTGCCACTCATGAACCAAGGTGACTAATTATTACTGACGATTTTAGATAATTTAAGAGTTGTAAAATACACTATTTCTGCTTGCAATGTTTATTTGTATTTATTTTGAATAACTGAAGCTAGAAAAATTACGGAACGTTTCTGTGAGATGAGGTATTTCAAGATAAAAATATTTAGAGGAAATTAAAATCTGTTCATTAAGATTTGTATTAATTTTTATATTTTCAGTGGATTACAAATTTAAAATGTTTACTATCCATCATCTTCTACTTGGAAAAAAGTTACAAATTATGTCTTATCCAACACAAGAAAGTGTTTTCTGCTCTAGTCATGGGAAACATGCATGTACTTAAATTCTGACTTGGTATATATTAAAAAAAAAAAAAATCACAAGTACCTCATCGAAAGTGGTGTAGAGAGCAGAAGGCTAGAACAAAACACAATTAGTATTATTTGATTTTCAAATTAAAACAGTTAACTAGGTATGTATACCAAACATTTATTTATTTGCATGAGATAACAGAGGTGCATGAATAAGAAAAAAAAACAAAAACACCACCAAAAAAACCCAACCAAACCCTTACAATTGAAAAAAGGGACTGTTGGATTTTGTGCCAAGTTTCTTAAAATAAACATAACATGAACTACTTTCCACCCTAACCTACTGTTCCTGAACATTAACCTTCAAGAGCTTTTTCAGATCTCTTTTACCGACAGACATCTTTACACAAAAATAAGAGGCATTCATGAAACTCTACTGGAAATTTGTACATAACGTTCCACAATCAATTGAGTATTTTTCTTTTAAAACCTGTAGATGTTCAGACACTGTGCTTCTAGAATAACTACTTTGCAAATACTGCTAGCATCAAATCGTAACTGACTTTAAACAGAACTGTTACCTCAGCTGTTAACAATCGCTTTGGACACTTGTTAGTTGTAGTGAAGAGCAATCTAAGTCCTGCTTCCAGCTGAGGAAGTAAGAGAATCACACAGTCAGCATACCTGAAAAAATAACAGAGATACCCAAAGGGATTTTCCACCCTTAGTTCAGATTTCCATTTGGATTCTCTTTATATCTCAGAGGTACACTCTCAGGCCAAAAAATCCCAGACAAAAATCCACTTTGTAAACAAAAGATAAACAACTACCTGTGCCCAAGAGAAGCTGACCACTGAATTCAAACCAGCTGAGAGATGAGAATGGCTTACAGAAAGGTGGAGCATCAGAGAGGAAAACAAAACAATGTACTTGTTTCTCTTTTTTAAAAAAAAAAAAAAAAAAATCAACGCGTCATGATCTGCAGATTTGTTTCCACTTGCTTTGTAAAGCTCTCCTTTCTGGCTACATCTGTAATAATTCTTTTTAGGTTTCACAATAAAATTATTAATCGCAGTTGGCACAAAACAAAGTAATAAATTCACAAATTTTCTGACAGATCACCACAACAATACATAACTATACGTTGTTAATCAACAGATTTGGAATCTATAAATGCTGTTATGATTCTATAAATATAGAATATATTAGTTTTATATTCTATTTTTAAAAAATAATTTAAAAAAAAAAGGCTACTGTTACCTGCTTTGCTTGAAAGCTGTTAAAGCAGCCATCCAAAATGGTAACATTGTTTTTAATACGAAACTGGACAGTTTTACTAGCTCTTCAGCTATGGAAAGCGTTTCATCACTGAGATCTGCAAGGTAGCAAAACAACATTGACAAACCACTGGCAATCTATGGTTTACTAATTCATTCTTAATATTTCACTGAAAAAATAAGATTATTTCAGTAAAGGGAGACTTAAATGTTATCAAATTTATTTTAACTATGCAAGTACAACGGTAGTCATATTTAAGATCAGAAATGGAGTTTGTAAGATTGCATTTTTAGTGATAATATAAAATTACAGAGTAAAAACAGTTTAAAAAGTTGTGGCTGCTTTTTACTGAGACTAAAAGACTACACAGCAACTAGTGTGAGCTTCTGTTGAGTTGTTCCTCTACCTACTTCAAATACTTCAAAAAACCCCAAATATATATTAATAATTTTAATTTGATAAGTAGCATGAACATTTGAACAGGAACACATTGTTCCTACTTTATCAAGGTTTGGTGATAACATTTAGCATAATAAATTAACAGTTCATACTTCAGTGCTACCATACAATGAAACTCATTCTTATGAATTCACATTATAAATATCTTATCCAAGAGAAAGCTTAAAATGGCAAGTGCAACTTGATTGCAGTAGGTGTTTTCTTCGATGCAAATCAACAGCTTTAGGACTTACACTACATAATAATTGGAATGTTATCAGCTTGATTTGGTTCCCAAAAGCCCTGTCTCGGTTCTGTCAATCGTGCCAGATGTTCCACTGGCAAACTGATTAGACAGCACAGTGACCATGACCACCACGGTCACCAGGATTCCCCATATGCTGTTGTTGCATTAAAAACAGTAGGAATAAATCAAATAAAGTCTCTAGCCAGGGAGCCGAGAATATTTTAGTCTGACACTTCAGGTCCTTCCCTGAGAAAAGCATCAGTGTACTGAAGATGTGCCACCATCCTTTACTCTGTTCCAGCACTGCCTTCCCTGCAAGATTCAAGCACTCCTGCTGGGACTCATGCAGCTGGAACCTACTGATTCTGGAAAGATTTAGATTTTGTAAAGGCAAACAAGATGACCGTTACATGAAATGAACTCCCATCATTAAGAAAATGGAACATACAGTTGAAGTGGTTTAGAAGCAATAATCCTACACATTTCAATGTGTTATGATTATTTTAGAATATTTTTTGATTCAATAGTCAGTGGAATTGCCTCAGCATTAAAAAGCTGTCCTACAAGCATGATTGATTCACCTAATGACAGTGCGTACAGGTATCTTAACTAAGATACAGTCTTAGAACTGTAGAAAATGCATTATTTTCAAACAGCACTTTTGGGCAATGAAACAGTAGCAAATAGGGTGTAACAAAACCTTGCTTATGGTTAAATACTTGCCTGGAAACACATCAAGCTCCTCTAAGCTAATGAAGATCACGTAAGGCCGATGTACTAAAACGCATTTGATTTGCAGAAGATATGTCTGTAACAACTGACCCAATCCTGCAGTTAAAAAAAGCAGCATAGCACAATATCTAGGGGAAATACCATAATATATTAGAAAAGCTTATACAACTGAAACTTTTGCAAAGAGACAACATTTGTGTGCTGGGGACAAAGGGTTGAGGTTTTTTTCTCTTTCAAAGGCCATCCAAAGCCTACACTCCTCATCTCTTTTGAGTAGGGGTACTTACTAATTAACTGCATTGACAAGCATGAAAAAACAATACAGAATTAAGAAAAATGCATCAATGTATTCCACACTGGCTGTTGTTGCTCCTCCTCCTTCTCCAATCCTCTGCCTTTTGTTCCTAGTTATTCCTGACTGCCTTGACCGACAAGGAACTGGGATTTCAGAAATAAAACACCTTAAGTTTTCTTGCTTTTCCTGTTAGTAAAAACACACTGGTCCTAAAACCAGCCAGCTTTAGAATGGCCAAAGTATTCTATGGAATCTCTTTCCAAAAGAAGCAGCAGCAGCAGGGGAAAACTGTCAGGATACTGCCAGAAGCCTTTGGTTTTGTTATTTATTTATTTATTTATTTAATTTTATTTTTTGTTTTCTAGTAAGAGCAGTAAGTTTTCCTAACAGCTTTTCAAGCGCTCTCAAGTCTGACTGGTAAGAAAAATTAGATTACTTTTGGTAACTTACTTTGCAGGAATTTCTTGTGGGGATGCAAACCCATGCCACAAAACATTACGAAGATTCAGACCATATGGAGATCCAATGAACACCCTCAGTACATTCATCTAATTAATAAACAAAGTGATTACTGCATGAAGAAATCTATTGTTTATTACCTTCTATCTTTCCCTGGCAGAAAACTTCAGAAGTTATTGAGAAATTACAATGTCTACTGTCAAAATGTCTGGCCACAGCTTGTCACAGTAATAGCAACTCATTATTTGCAATTCCCAGTATTCTCTGAAAGCAAATCTTTCAGCTTACTGGTATATGCTATAGCATCTAATACGGGGTGAACAAAACTAGTTATTAGACATTTCCAACAGTTATGACAAGCAAACAAGTGAGATCAAGTTCAGCTCTCACTTCTCATAATTTAATACAAATGAATGTAAAGTACAGAATTTGTATTCAAAGCTGTATTCCCAGATCACTATCAAACAAAAAGAAAATCTTTAGTTCGATTCTTACAGTTAAAAGATCAAAACATTGCACATGCCATGAAAATTAAAGAAATAATCCTTATAACACTACAAGATTGGCTAACAACACAAACTTCTATAGTTCCCTTCCAATACTTTGTCCTAACAAAGAATTTACGTTTGTAAAATTGATTGAGAAAGACCAGCTACTCTGTTTGCACAACAGTGCAAACGCCACCAGAATTTTGGTTTTATTACTTTTTTGCAAACGGGGACGAACAAATTAGTTCCCTCTATTTTGAAAAATGCTAATGTGGTAAATGTTATAAAGTGCCTTACTACAGTGGTGGAGGGGAACACAGGTTTGTCAGACACAGCCAGCGCACGATGTGTATTTCCAAGTGGTGCGACTCAGAAAGAGGCAACAACTCTGCAGTTTGCTCACCCCCTTGACAGATAGGTGATATTATATGTATGTACGATTTTCATGTAGAGAAGCAAGTAAGAACTTAGGAGCTTGCCTTAAAACATATTTCCATTTACAATGTTCGCTATTTTTGCCATGCATCCCCCATATTGTAACATGTATAAAATTAAGGCTTTTCCAATATATTACAGAATTTGCAGGCTCTTCTTCAGTGCAAGCAAAGGCTATGCTGGGAAACCTGCCATTTGGCAAGAGGAAAACCAACTCAGTATTTATTACTTATTTCAAAACTGTGCACTTACTACAGCTTGTCCAAAGACAATCGCAAGCTGCTCAGAAGCAAGCAAGTCTCTTAGAAGGAAAGGGCAATCTTTACCAATCAGTAAATACACCTATTACACAAAAACAAAACAGATAACGTAAGTAATTCAGTATATCTCTTTGTATTTCAAACATGCAACTTGACTATTTTACCCAGTAACCATTCCATAGAATCACAGAATCTTTAGGTTGGAAAAGACCTCTAAGACCATGGAGTCCAGGTGTTAACCGAACACTGCCAAGTCCACCACTAAACCACGTCCCTGAGCACCTCATCAACACCTCTCTTAAATCCATCCAGGGATGGTGACTCAGACACCTCCCTGGGCAGCCTGTTCCAATCCCTGACAAACCTTTCAGTGAAGAAATTTTTCCTAATATCCAACCTAAACATGTCCTGGTGCAACCTGAGGCCAATCTCCATTATTGTAAAAACACTCATCAAACAAAACCCACGTAATACTTAAAAATTCTGTAATTCCATAACAAATTAAAATTTACAGAACATATCAGGAAAGAAAAAAAATCCCATACAGTGAGCTTTTCACAGTGTCTGTATACACACAATTAAGGGAATAAACTCTACCCAGGAAATCATACTTCATTCTTCCCCTAGATATCCATAGGGCTTGTAATTGTTAAAGGAATGAGGCTTGTGGTTTGTCTTCTGATTCTGGCTCTTCCTTAAACTGAACTTTATCCTAGCTGGGCAGTCTCAGCATCTCCAGTCTCCTGCGCTGTGAAGCCTTCCAGTCTTTGCATTCTCCCTGATGTTTATTTTTCAATCTTTGGTAATTTGTCATTACTTCAAAATTTACCACCCCAACTTGAGCAAATTAGTTTGTTTAGGTGCGAATTAGCCCACTGTTCTTTCTCTGTCACTTCCTTCTCCAGAGCTCCTCGTAGATATTTAACAACCAGCTATTTCATCTTAGCCATGGGCAAAATACCCCAGCAGCAGAGTCTCTTAAAACAGCTGCTGCTCCCTTCTCTCTAACCTGCATGCTCATAAGTAGTGGTGGCATCTGTTTGTGTGGTCATCCAGTGAAGCAGATCAGGGAACTGATCCAGCTCAAAACCAAAAATGGAGGTAGGGGGAAAAAATTGGAAAGGTACTTGGACCAGTTCACCAGTCTAACTTGCTACTAGGTCTTTGAATATTGCACTCACATAACGTACAGAATACCAGCAAACAAGGCAGGTGGCTGTGAAGGTTGACCGAAGAAACATAAGCAGAGCTACCACCGAATGCTGAATGCCTTATTCACGTTCCACTAAAAAGGATTCACAGTACAGGTTCCTTAATACCAGTCAGAATTCCTAAGTCTAAGTCATATCACATATGGACTCCTTGCCTCCTGCTGGTCATGGAACTCCTGCAGTGCATACCTTTACTATTACAGGGTAAAGGAAAGAGGGAATGTGTTAACAAAGCAAACGTTCAGGACTACAAGATGGTTCCCAGATCTATCCAGCTGATCAGTTAGGTCAAGAATTCAAGTGGTTAGCTGACTTCTGAATGTTTTTTCAGAGACTCATGTCGAAGCATTTAACCAGATGTACATTCTGCGAACAGAGCTCTGAGGAAAGAAGTTGTCTGGCAGCCCATTTACAGCTTCCTGCTCCTGCCTCTCCTCACAGAAGTTAGCACATCATCAGATCTTCTGTGGAAGGTATGCTGCTCCCTGTGTCAGTTAAATAAATCACAGTAACAAAGACTTACTATATGTACACTGATTAAGCACACTTTGCTCTTTTTTAATGAAATTGGTTAATAACAACACTCACAAAAGCAACTCTACCAGCACAGGTGAAGGAGCCCCCTAAGATGTTTCCGTTTGCACAACTGGATCCAGAAAGGAACATCTGTCCAACTCAAAAGGCAGCTGGGCTATTAGTGTACTACCACAATAAGGGTAATCTCACTTTTTCAATGTGCAATTACATCCAAGAGCTCATTCCCATTTTATGAAACCAAATCTGCAACAGACTCCTCATCTGGCACTTACATCACCCAAGGCTCGCTCCAGGCATGATGTTAGCTTCATTAAGCCAAGAGCAACCTCCGTAGTTTGCGTACATTGTAGAACATCAAATACTTCAAGAAATAACTGTATGATGGAGGAGAAAAAGAATACTGTGTTAAATATTTGGAAGGAAAAATCCAATTTTCAGAAGCACAGAGTAACCTCAATATTCTTCTGTGATACTCTCCATGCAAGCGCAGAAAGAAAACCACCCCAGGGAGATACACTGCAGGTGTCTGGAAGGAAAATTCCCTATAGCACCTTTTGTAGTTTAAGTTACAATGTATCCAGTGCTTTACATACAAATTACCAACAGTAACTTTACACAGTAAATTTATATTAAGCACAGGTTATTACAAAACCCCCAAATCCTACCATCTTAGGTTAGAACAGGCCCAAAGGACCTCACGTTCTATTTGTGATAACTTACATATAATCTAATTATAAAGTCAGGAAAATTAGAAGCAACTATGCTTCACAGAAGGACAATTAATTACAAATTCTAAGCACTTTGGTTAATTGGTATCTCTTGCGCATTCTTACGTTAAACTTCCACAAAGGGTTCATGTGCCAAAATACACATTGTCAACAGGCATTTCCATACCTCCGTGTAGTTTGTCCAGCGGAACCATAATGCATACTGAATTACAAACTGCTCCTTGGTCAGAGATTTGAAGTACAAATGAACAGATTCACACACAGGTCCTAATGATCGTATGCTTTTGATATAGTCCACACTTTGATCTTAAATTGAAAAAACAGAAGGTGATTAGAGTACCAAACTTCCCAAAGGTCCAATATTTTAAAACACACGAGGAGTAAAAACCTGCTACAGCTTTTTTAAGTCAGAGAATTTAATCAAGACTATTTTATCACAAGTAATACGCTACAATGGATTGTCCAAAAGACCACACAGATAAGATACAGAAAAGTGCAGTGTAAAACGAGAGAAGTTCAAGTACCTTCTCCAAACAAAAAGTTAAAAAAACCCACACAAGTAAATATGAAAGAAGATTATTATGTTCTGTTTTTGTTGAAATTGGGAGAACCTAATGGAGTGCATGAATTCCACACAATCAAGCTAGAAGCTAGTGCAGGCTCAGAGGGATCAGCCAAGTTGCATCATTTACACCCTTTAAAGAACTCAGATGGATGTGGTACCTTACTGAGGTATGACTGCTCCTCTTTGGTAGGACACTTTCATAAGAAAATAAATTCTTCTAATTTACTGAAAGATACTGGTGTTCTACATACAAAAGGGAAACCAAACTACTTCTGTACAAGCTGAAGTTGGAGAAGCAAAACAAGAAGCAACACTAAGAATACTGATGGCCCCAGAGTGTTTCAAATTTACGTCAAAAGGGATATAAAGAACGCAGAAGAAAGCAATTACGAGTTAGGAGAGAAGAACTGATCCCCTACAGGCACATGATGTTGGGATCCAAGATGAATGAGGAAGCAAAGGAGGAGCTACTTATATAGCACAGATTACATGAATCTTAGGAGCCAGCAATAACCAAAACCCAAACATGGATGAAAAATGTAAAGCTCCTTGTAGGTATGAACTGTACATACTCTAATCTGCAGCAAAGCTAATGCTCGACTGTAATAAAATGTTATAACTGAGCTAGGATTGCTATGAACTGTACTGAAATTCTCTATCAGTCTTAAATGTATCACTACTACACCAGGTGAACACCAACCTGATTCAAGATAACACACATGCTCTGTAACAGCTTGCCAACATACTTCACCATTTTCAGATAAAATGTTATTAATATCATAGGTGTCTTTCTTCTCAAATCCAAGTTTGCAAATCACATAATGCACAGGTGGAGAAAGACAAGTAGTGACTGAGTCTGACAATGCCATCTAGAAGACCAAAGAAAGAGTCCTTGTATTAAGAAAGTACATGAGAACAAAGAATATTATTATTAATGCATAGCTATAAGCACAGATATTCAGATAGTAATACAGTATCTCTAAACAAGCTGTTTTGCAACACAACTTTCATCTATGCATACGATAAAAGGAACACACTGAGCAGAACCATCTTGTGGAAAACTGAGAAGAAGAATTTCTGTATTTGCATAATGCCAGCATGGTATATTTTTGAATGGTTGTATCTTCTGAACTGATGCCAAGATAGATGGAAGCAAAAGATCCCAGTTTATATATAACTGATCTAATCTCTGATCTTGTAGTGAAAGTGATGATACTTGAAGTAAAACCAAGAGCTTCAGTCCTTATGGCTAGGGCGTGGGAGGGGGCAGGTGGGCCAGGTTTGGGGAAGGAACATGTGAGAGAACATGAATTCTGTATGAACCAGCAGTAATGGTAGAACAATCTAAGCATAAATGTTACTTGCACATCAGCCTAAGCAGAGAGACGAACTGACTCTGAAGCACACACTTAAAATTAAGAACTTGCAAAGACAGAATTGTTTATGCTAGCAAGGAGGAAAACCGTATCATCACAGAATCATAGAACGGTTTGGGTTGGAAGGGACCTTAAAGCCCATCTAGTTCCAACCCCCCTGCCATGGGCAGGGACACCTTCCACTAGACCAGGTTGCTCAAAGCCTCATCCAGCCTGGCCTTGAACACTTCCAGGGATGGGGCATCCACAGCTTCTCTGGGCAACCTGTGCCAGTGCCTCACCACCCTCTCCGGGAAGAACTTTTTACTGATATCTAATGTAAACCTCCCCACTTTCAATTTAAACCCGTTACCCCTTGTCCTGTCACTACAGGCCCTTGTAAAAAGTCACCCCCAGCTTCCTTGTAGCCCCTTCAGGTACTGGAAGGCTGCAATAAGGTCTCCCCGGAGCCTTTTCTTCTCCAGGCTAAAAAAATTTCTGATGCAGTAAAAAAAAATCATGCCTCCTCATTAATCAAGCAGGAAAAACAAACAAGAAATTGCAAATGAAGTATCACAACAAATACAAGATTCCGTTAAAGCAAATGTCTGCCATTGGAAAAAAAATAGCTAAAGTGTTCATGAAACGTGTAACTCAGTCCTTCACCCTGAGGCCCCGTGCACTTCGCTGTCAGAGACAGGAGGCCAGAGCAAAACCTGAACTGCCACCGCCACCCTTCATGGTCTAAAACCGACCAGACGAGGCGCAGGTAGCTGACTCCTCAGGCACAGAACGTCACCAAGTGCCGGGCTCCAGCGGC